>NC_069071.1:11768204-12068204 GCF_025698485.1 Gossypium arboreum
CTGTACAGGGATTCAATACTGATGCCGTTTGTTTCTATAGAATCTAGACTCAAGGAGGAATCTATACATATATGGCATGACTCCTAATTATCTCTGGTTAATTTACAATTAATTTCCAAAGTCGGGATAGGGAATCCAGAAACCTTTCTAGCCCTGTTTCACGAAAACATAAATATCTCTTAACATACAACTCATATGACCGTTTAGTTTCTTCCATATAAAAGTAGATTCATCAAGGTTCATTTACATAATTTATTCACTATTTAATTCCATTTCTGATATTTTTAGTGATTTTTCACATCCACACCACTGCTGCTGTCAGCATCTGTTTTCAGGTAAACTTTACCTATTTCGTGGTTTCCATGGACCAACTAGAGTTTTGTCATGCATAAGTCCACCTATGATCATGTTTAGCCATTCCAAGGGCTGATGATTGCCCAACACTTCCAATCCAGTCCATAGTCACATCATGAAACCATATATACATACATAAACACAAATGGTCTAATGCCATACTCCACTTCTACGAGCCATTTTCGCATGGCTGTACACACATACATCACAAAACGTACTTGAAAAACAGCAAAGGGTAGTCCTATACATGCCATATCCAGAGTTCAACTAAAGAGTACCAAAAGGGCTTTGATAGTGTGGATGAGTTCAACTTCGATGATCCCGAATCCGATAGCTAACGAGCAAAATCTATAAAACAGAGAGCCAAAGCAACGGGGTAAGCATTTTAATGCTTAGTAAGTCTCAAGTAATGAAATCAGCTTTGACTAAAGTATTACATTCACATAGCTAAATGAATCACTTTAGTAATACACATTCTCATAATCATACTTACTTCATCAACATATACACACAAGGTATCAACCTATCTAAGAGCCGAAAGTTCGTTAGTCGATTGAACGAATACTATTTCAAACGGATCGACTTTTTCGATGCACATGTAAACATACCTTATCGTATGGGTTTTTCGAGCGTATTAATTGAATTTATTACAGCACCAAAACGCTCACCTTCAACTGAGCTTCTTCGGAATTTAGCCGGATATAACCACAAGCACAATTGCCTTCGAGTCTTAACCCGGATTTGGTGACTTGCACAAATGCCTTCGGGTCTTAGCCCGGATATAACAACTCGCACGAATGCCTTCGGGTCTTAGCCCGGATATAATCACTAGCATAAATGCCTTCGGGACTTAGCTCGGATATAATCACTAGCATAAATGCCTTCGGGACTTAGCCCGGGTATCATTCAAATGCTCATGTACACATATATCAATAATCACGACACATCCATATTTCATTCTCGTTACTAAGGCTCAAACACAAAACATTTATCAAACCTTTCCAATTTCGGCTCAATAGCCACACACAAAGAGCCTGATTTCAATTGACTTTATAACTTAGTCCCTACGCACATTCGGCTGTCCGCCATAATATGATAAATCATTTCAATATAATTCAAGTAGGGTCATTACTTGAAGACTTACCTCGGACGTGGTCGAACGATTTCGACGGCTATTCGACTACTTTTTCCTTCCCTTTATCGGATTTAGCTCCCCTTTGCTCTTGAGCTTAATTTAACAAATAAATTGATTTAATCATTTGAGCATCGAAAGAGGAATTCAAGGTACTTAGCCCACATATTTTCATTAGACATTAAAGTCACATATGTACGGAAATCATGAACCAACTCAACACATTAGTTAGTACTCTCCTTAGCGAATTTTCTAAGCCAAGAATAGGCATCAATATGCTTGCCTCTAACCGAATGCATGCACACCAATTCCCCTCATGTGGCGAATATGCATGTCCATGTTGAGGCCAATTATACACTTAATACCACACAAAAACAGCATACATTTTACTAACTAACGATTCCATATTGTAACTCAATACGCATCAATCATTTATTTCATAACCAAACATCATCATATGCAAATATATACCTTGAGATGGTATATATGTCATACCAATACATCATGTGCAAACATGTATATCTATATATATATATATGCTAGAGCCGAATCTCAAAGTTGCTTATATCCAAATATAAACATATATCCAAAGCTCAAATCTTACCTTCCATGCAATATGCATAAATCATACTTATGGATATACCATGGCCGAATACACCACAACACCATACCATTTCGATTTTGGTCACGGTTGAACAAGGAACTTAATGCCTCACTCGAAAGAAAAAAAATGCTAAAAAGAAGATTTAAGAGTCATCAATCCACCTTCACATGCATCATTACAAAGCTTCATTTTTAGCATGTAAATGACATCAACACCAAGCAAGAATGATGCATCCATGGCCGAGTGTCATTTCCATCACCTAACAAGATTTCGACCATGGGCTAGGTAGAACTCAAGCTACCAACTAATACATGCATGCATCTCATGGACAACATCAAACATACCTTAGTCTAACAAATCACCATAGCCGATTGTTTCAAGCTCCTCCCCTTCCTTTCTTTCCTCTATTCGGCCAAGGATGAACCAAAGGACACACTTGTTTCCTTTCTTCCTTAGAGTTTTCAGCCAAAAGAAGTGACAATTGATGAACACTTTTTTTTTCTTCTTTGTTTTCTTTCTCTCATTCACGGCAAGGGGGGGCATGGATGAGACCATTTTTTTTTTCTTTCTTTGCCCATGCTCTTTATTTATTATTTCTAACATCAAGCATTCACCCAACATGTTTTATGACATGTTTTGCCCATAATTCTTTGTCATGGCCGGCCATTAGCGAATAAAAGGGGAAATTGACATGCAAACCCCTCATTTTTGCATGCATGATCAACTAGTCATCACACATTTCCCCATCATACTTTCAAAGTTTTCTACTAGGTCCTTTCTAGTGAAATTCACATTTATAACTCTAAATCAAAACATCAAAAATGTCACACATGAGTTAACACATATTATAGGCAATAAAATAAATATTAAGTTATTTTTATGCCTCGGTTTTGTGGTCCCGAAACCACATTCCGACTAGGGTCGTTTTAAGGCTGTCACACATGTGGTATCTGCTGAGGGGATTAGGTTTGATCCTCAAAAAATTGAAGCTGCTCTTGATTGGAAGTAGCCTAAGTCGATATCTGAGATTCAAAGTTTTCTAGGTCTGGCAGGGTACTATAGGCGTTTTGTGGAGGGGTTTTCGTTGATTGCTGCACCTCTGACTAAGTTGTTTTGTAAAGGGGTGTTGTTTAACTAGATCGATAAATAGCAAGAGAGTTTTGAGAAACTTAAAAAGGTTCTGACTGAGACCCTGTCTTAATATAGCCACAGTCTGGGAAAAAAATTCACTATCTATAGCGATGCATCACATGTTGGTTTAGGATGTGTGTTGATGCAAGAGGGTAAGTGTAACGCCCCAAAAATCCCGAAACCCAAAAATCTCAAAATCCCAAATTTTCTTAGTTTTCAGTTTTGATAAAAATTGTGTTTAATATTCTTATCCAAGCGATAATTTTAGTAAGTCTTAGTTAAGGTTTGAGTTTGAACCTAGGAATACATGAAATTATAGTTTAGATATTAAAAGAATCAAGGTTGGCAAGTAATTGGGCTTTTAAATAAAGTTAGGGGAAATAGTATCAAAAAAGAGCCTGTGGTAGAGTGGCTAACTGATGCCACATAAAGTGTAGTGAGGTGGCGTTAGTAGCTAGAAAGGAGGTCCAAGGTTTGAATCTAGCTTAGTATTTTTAGAGTTTAATTTTGGCCTTCTAGAAGGATGGAAGTGGTATGAAGATGGACTCCAAGGGGAGTGTTCAAAAGAGAAAATTAAGGAAAGGATCAAGGGGTTATCAGGGAGAAAAATTAGAAGATGAGAAGTGAGGAGTAAGTGGAGCTGAAGTGGGAACTTGGGCTTGAAGAATTTGGCTATAGGGCTATAAATAGGTGCTGAATGGGAGGATTGAAAAGCTAATGCCGAATTTCCCTTCACTTTGTGTCAGAAACCCTTTTCTCTAAAAAGCCAAAAACCCTATTTTTTTTCTTTCTTTGTGCCGAATTCCTATTCCTCATCTACTCAAGATTTTCTTTGCTTTAGCCGATTCTTCTTCCTCTCTTCTTTGGTGCTGAGTAATCAATTGTTGCCATTGAAATCTCTAAGAGCTGAATACCTTTGGTGCTACCACTACTCTTTCAACCCAGTTGATTCTAGTGTAAGTGTTCGTTCTCCCAATCGATTTTTGATAAGTATCGAGTATTCGGTCCCTCACTTCTTTCTAATCGGCTTTGGTAGGGAATTAGTGTCAGATCTCGATTTTGGATTCCTGCCGATTTGCTCTTCAGATCTGAGAAATACGCGTGTTTGGTGATCAAAGTAAAAGCTAGTAAAGGTTTGGCGTTCAGGTAAGGTTAAGGTGAGATTCCGGCTTTTGGTAAAGTAATCGATAAGTACGTGTGATTAATCTTTGAGTGATATCGATTGTAGGCTTGGGCTAAGGAGATCGCATCACTGTAACACCCCTTACCTGTATCCTAGGCCGGGCTAAGGTACGAGGCGTTACCAGAAAAACATACAAACATTAAACTAAAATACGAGCCATAAAATTTTATTCATATTTCAAAGCGTTCATTCTCTTACACATAGTCCCTTATTTGAGTCTACGGAGCCCAAAACATACTTTAGAAAGGGTTTGGGACTAAACCGAGAACATACTGAAAATCTTGGAAATTTCATGCTTTAAGGCTCCACACACCGTGTCCCAAAGTCAGTGTTCCATACACTGAGACACATGGTCGTGTCTCTGCACTGTGGAATATACCTAGGCTATTTTCCAAGCTTTGGTCAACCTTGATCTCTTACACACTTATACAAAATCAAAAGCATATAACATGGTATTCATTTAATGGTTAAACATCCTCAATTAAACCACAAACATAGCATTTGTATGTCATCATACAGGTGTCCCTCATACTCATTTTACCTTGTTTATTATAGTACCACTTATACATTTATACCAAATTTATCATCTTACCAAATATCTTCAGCTTAATCATAAAGCTTTCAAATTTAAAGCTAGATCATATCTTTATAAAATACCATGATTCAGATGCACAGAATAACATGTTTGCCTGAAACATTTCAATTCAATTCCATACCCAACAAGCATTACATTGAGACTAGTCATATATATATATATATATATATATACATGTCATGATACATAACATTCTCTTTTTGTTTTCTTATAAACATGTATCATTTATTTCATTATATCAATATTTCATATACCATAGTTTCCATGTATTCCACATATATTTATTTTCCTCCTCCTCCTCTCCATTCCACATCCTTAATGTATATAGCATTCTTGTAAGTACGATTTCACAATTTACTAATAAATGTTCACATCAAACTGTCCACACGAGTCATAGTCACTTAATTATTTATAATTTGAGCTACAGAGCTCCAAATTAAGATCTGTAAATTTCCCTTGAAACCAAACTCACATATCGTTCCACCATAAAATTTTCATAATTTTTGGTTTAGCCAATTAGTACAGTTTATTCATTAAAATTTCCCCTGTTTCACTTTCTGACAGTTCTGACCTCTCTTCACTAAAAAATAATTATCTCACAGTACAGAACTCGGACAATGTTCTTGTTGATTTATCTTGAAAATAGACTCATTATGGATTTTAAAAATATAATTTTGAGCCTCTAATTATTTTTCTCCAAATTTTTGTGATTTTCCGAATTCAGAACAGGGGATCACATAATCATTCTGAATCAGTCTCAGGAAAACATAAATATCTAAAAATATAGAACTCCTTTGCTTTCTATATTTCTTTTATATAAAAATAGACTCATTAAGCTTTAATTTGATATCTCATTTAGACTCTGATTCAGTTTATACTATTTTTGGTGATTTTTCAAAATCACGTCACTGCTACTGTCCAAAACAGTTTTATTGCTAATTCACTCTTTCACACTTTCTTTGTATTAACCTCATTTTAACATACATATCACAAATCATTTTCACCACATTTCATATATCACAAGTATAGGCCCATGATCACAAGGTCACCATAAAATCATCCTCATGTATAACTTACTTGTTTATAACCTTACCACATCCTGGTCACTTAATGAACACATCATTCACATAACCAAGTTCCCGCACATATTCATCACAAAACTCACAAAGCAATACATAGAGAGTCTCCGTTGAACACTTGGATCAATCCTCGATACTTGGTGGTTTCAGCACATAGCTCCACCCATCATATAGTTCGGCTCTCTTGTACACATGGTGAACACTTAGTACCACCCATGTGACCTAGCCGGTTATCTCGTAGCTCTCTTGTCTACATGGTGTCCTTCACTTGGAACCACGCATGCGACCTAGCTACATATATCCGTAGCTCTCTTGTCTACATGGTGTACACATAGTATCACCCATGCGACCTAGCTACATCATAATGTCTTGTAGCTCTCTTGTACACATGATGTGCACTCAGACTATACATGTGACCTAGCTACATACCATCTGTATATCCAATCTTTCAGAAGGTTCAACCGTATTTCTCTCTTTTCCAACAATTTCACCAATCAAGTAATTATCCACAAACATATTTCCAATATTTTTATAAAATATCATAATACAAGTAATAGTGATGTATTACTTACATATAAACTTACATCTCATTTAATATCAACGCAATAACATTAAATTACACATTGTCTTATTAAAAATCATATGAACTTACAATTTCCCATAATATCCATAATCATAGAAATCACATTTATGTATGATAATTCAATGCACTTCATGTACCATAGACATATTTTTAAATCAATTCATAAACTTGGCACCATAATCATTTAATTTAACTTAATTCAATTAATTCACTAAATTTAACTTTCAAATATAAATTATAGCATTATTGTTGTATTATTATCATACCAACTTACATACTTTCAACACCTCGAGATCATAGTAAATATAATAATTTTACATTGAAACATGCATAAATTAATGCTTATTATACACATGAACTTACCTTGATATTAAAACGACCATTTTACCAACTTTCCCAATTTTCGATTTTTCTCTCATTCTAGGTTCAAATCTCGTTTTCCGGGATCTAAAACATCATATTTTACTTATTTAATTAATGTACTATTCAAAACAGTCCTTAACTCAAACTTTGGAAAAATTACAATTTTGCCCCTAAACTTTTGCATATTTTCACTTTTTCCCCTAGGCTAGGGAATTAAACTTCATCCATTATTCTTATGTTTTATGACATGATGATCACTTTTCCCTTCTATGGAAACATCAAATTCTCACTCTAACGTATACTTATGACTATTAGGTATTTTTTACCGATTAAGCCCTTTTGCTCGTTTTCACTTAAAACCGAGTAGCACAAGTTGTCTAACATAATTTAAAACCTCATATTGTATCATAAAACACCAGAATACACAAATTTTACCTATGGGTATTTTTCCAAATATGAACCCTAGGTTGAATTATTGCTAGCATAAGCTAAATCAAGTTACTGGAACTCCAAAAACGTAAAGAACTTGAAAAACGGGGTTAGAACAGACTTACAATTGAGCTTGGGAAGCTTGAAAACCCTAGCCATGGAGTCTCCCTTGGTATACACATCCATGGTGAAGAAGATCAGCAAAATTGGCTTTTAATTTTGTATTTTAATTCATTTTACCCCTAAATGACCAAAATACTCTTACTACTAAACTTTCCAAAAATTCCATCCATGTCCAATTTTTGTCCATAACTTAGAAATTGGTCAAATTTCTATCTAAGACCTCCTACTTAATATTTCAAATCAATTTCATACTAGAAACTTCTAGAATGCAAGTTTTGCAACTTATTCAATTTAGTCCCTAACTTCGAATTAAGCACTTTATGCATAGAATTTCTTTACGAAATTTTCACACAATCATGCAATCATATCATAGACCTCAAAATAATCATAAAATAATTATTTATATCTTAGATTTTGTGGTCCCGAAACCTCTGTTCCAACTAGACCCAATTTTGGGCTATTACAATCACGCTTGCTTACCAGGTGTGTACATACACTGCACATACATTATGTATCGGCAAAAGCCAAAATGCCGAAAAACCGAAATGCCGAAAAGTAGAAAGTTTGGCTACGGTAGTCTTGCGACTACACGAACACTCATAAGGGGGAGACCGATAGGTTACCTAAGGCCCACGGGCGATTTCGTGGACTTGGGTTGTGATTTGGCCATATGGGCCGGAATGGGCTAAATGGGCCCGATGGGCTGTTGGGCCTATAGTAGGCCAAAATTGAATGTTGATGCTATGTGACAGGAACTTCTATGTGAGTATGAATATGAATGTGCCTGGGCCTAACGGGCCATGTGACATCCCTAATTTGACCCTAGTCGAGATGTGGTTTTGGGACCATAAAATCGAGTTATAAAATTTATTAAATATTAAAATTCATATCTACTATGTGTGATAGTGCATGTGTGAAATTTTGATGCTTAAATTCTGTTAGTTGAATGTGAATTTTAGTCAAAGGGCTTATGTGAGAAACAAAAAAAAAAAAGGTGATGAATTAATTTGAAGACTAATTAGTGCATGATTCTCAAAATGGGGACTTGCATGTCAAATACCCCATTTTGAGAAGTAGTGGCCGGCCTTAATGATTAGGGTGCATAGAAAATGAATTTAAGTAAGTATATTAATATTATATGGCCTTAATTTATAAAGAAAAAGATAAATAAAATATTTTGGGGTGAAAAAAAAACAAAGTTTGGTTCATTCTTCTTCTTCATTGCCGTGGTAAAGAAAGAATAAGGAGTGAAGCTCAAATAATCGACCATATGCATAGATCTAATTCTAAAGGTATGTAATGTGATTTTGTCAAATTGATTATGAAATTTGGTTGTTAATGACATGTGGTAGATAACCCATGATTTTAATTCTAGATTAAGTGATCATAGGGCATTCGACCATTTAAGAGAAATGTGGAAATTTTGTTTTAAAGCTCGTAATTCATGTTTAATTGCTGAATGGAGTTTTGAATTGGTAGAATTGAGTTTTAATTTTAAGAAATAAGTGATGTTTGTAAGGATTTTCAAAGTTCATGTAAAGCTTACCTTCGGTCATATTAAGGAATGGTAAATTGGTTGTAATATTATATATATTTAGATAGTATATTAGATGGTTTGAGATTTAAGCTAGTTACATGTGCTATTATGAAGATTTATGGATGTTTTAGAATCGGCCTAAGTGTTTTAGTCATTAATATATATATATTGCCGAATATATGCTTAAGGAATTGGTTAAGTACATTGTTGTTAAATGCTTGTTGTTTTTGTATAATTGTTGCCTAGCTACTAAATGAACTTAGGGTATTATGGATAAGTTTAAGAGTGGCATAATTGAAATGAAGTTTGCTTGTGCCGAATGTGATTTTAGTGCATGAATTAGGAGTTTAATTTCATTCAGTAACTCATACCAAATTGGGAGATAGTATTAAACATTAGTATTATTTGTTAGATAATTGAAGTGAGCTTTGAATGGTTGTTTTGCTTATAATGGCCAAATGTGAACTTAAGTTTTGAATTACAATTGAAGCTTGTTAGTTAGTTGATGATGTCCTTTGATAGCCCTTTTGATATTCGGCCATTGTTAAGGAATTTTGAATTGGTTATAAATTTCTATGTTTTAATTAGCAAATTGAATTATTGAAGGTTGAGCTAATTATATATGTATACGTTTTATATGTACATTAATTTCTTAGTCTATGTTATTCGGCTATAATTGTCATGGTAGAATTTTTTAATTTGTAAATTTGTTAATCATTAGCTCAAGAGCATCAAGGACAAAAGTCGGAAAAAGGGAAGGCAAAACTAAGCGAATAGCTGTAGAATTATAGTCGTCGACAACTCTTAAGGTAAGTTTCTAGCATATAAGTTTAGTTATAATGAAGAATGATATGGAATACGGGTAAAGATGGGACTATGAATTGGTGTAATTACCTATAGTAAAATGATAAGGAATAAGTTGCTTCTATGAGCCTTAGCCGATTGGTTATTAGAAAAGTGATATTTAAATTATGATTTGTATGTGATAATAAGAAGTACTTATATATGATGATATGTTTTAAACTCAAATGGTAAGTTCTTAAGTGTTTGGACTTGGAAATTTAAGAGCAAATTGTAATAATCTGCTTAGGACAGCAGCAGTAGCATGATTTTTGAAAATCACCATAAATTGTTGGAGTGGAATTAGAGACTGAATAAAATATGTAATCAAAGATGAATGAGTCTAGTTTCTTATAAAATAAACAGTGCAAGCAAAAGAATTTCCTATAGAGAGATATTTAAAGTTGTGTGTGACAGTGTCGGAATGAATCTGAAATCCCCTGTTCTGTTTTTAGAAAATCATTATAAATAGTAAAAAAATTGTTATAAGATAAAATTTATATTCTTAGACTCGTTAATGAGTCTGGTTTCAAATGAAATAAACAAGAACATATTTTGAAATCTGTACAATGAGAAATTTGATTTGAGTGAAGAGTGGTCAGTATAGTCAAACAGTGAAATAGGGGAAACTTTAAGAAAATTCTGGTTTTGATTGGCGAAACCAAAAATCCTGAAAATTTTATGGATAGAAGATATATGAGTCTATTTTCGGGGAAAATTTATGGTACTTCATTTGGAGTTTCGTAGCTCCAGTTAAAAATAATTTAATGATTGTTGCTTAAGAAAACAACTTGTAGTGAATCTGTGATTTTGTTGTAAACATTGATGAAACTAATTGAGTTGCTTATAAGCTATTGCTGAATTGATGTACAAGATAAATATATAGGTGGTGAGGCCAAAATGGCTAAAATTTAAATGTGTGTGTAATATCCTAAATTAGGGCTTAATCGGAATAGTGGTTTCGTGACCACAAATATGAGATAGAAATAATTATTTTACAATGATTTTGATGTTTATGATATGATTGCATGATTGTGTGAAAATTTCGTGATGAAATTCTATGCCTAAAGTGCTTAAATTGAAAGTAGGGACTAAATCGAATAAGTTGCAAAACTTGCATTCTAGAAGTTTTTAGTATGAAATTGTTTTGGAATATTAATGAGGAGGTCTTAAATAGCAATTTTACCAATTTTAAGTTCATGGACAAAATTAGGACATGGAAGGAATTTTTGGAAAGTTTAGTAGTAAGGGTATTTTGGTCATTTAGTTATTAAAATGAATTAAAAACAAAATTAAAAGCCAATTTTGTCCATCTTCTTCATTAGGCCGAAATTTCAAGGGTTCTCCATAGCTAGGGTTTGTTTCAAGCTTCCAAGCTCCATAGTAAGTGATTCCAAGCCCGCTTTTAATGATTTTTACGTTTTGAGATCCCGTAACTCGATAAAGCTTATGTTAGCAATAATTTAACCTAGGGTTTATATTTGGAAAAATACCCATAGGTGAAATTTGTGTATTTTGATGTTTTATGATAGAATATGAAGTTTTAAATTATGTTAGACAACTTGTACTACTCGATTTTAAGCAAAAACGAGTAAAAGGGCTTAATCGGTAAAAATACCTAATAGTCACAAGTACATGTTAGAGTGAGAATTTGATGTTGCCATAGAAGAGAAAAGTGATCAGCATGTTGTAAAACATAAGAATAAGGAATAAAGTTTAATCCAGAGCCTAGGGGCAAAAATGTAAATATGCAAAAGTTTAGGGGTAAAATTGTAATTTTCCAAAATTTGAGTTAACGATTAATTTGATAATGTGAGTATTAAATAAGCTAAATGTGTTATTTTAGATCAAGAAAGACGTGGAATCGACCTCAATCGAGGAAAAGAAAAGATTGTGGACTAAATTGCAAAATCTTTGTATTTTGGTACCAAGGTAAGTTCATGTGTAAATAATGTAGCATAATTGTTATTTTTAAGTTATTGATATTAATTATGTGTTATGCTGAATTTTATTATGAAATGTATGCTTTGTGGTTAATTTCAAATAATATGTAAATTATGTGAACTACTTGTTAAATATAATTGTTACTGAGTATTGATTTCGGCATTCTACGGAAGACGGCAAGGATAAGTGTTCGAGGAAAAGCCCGCTTGAACCTTAGGAATAGATTAGGATACAAGTGACATGTCACTAGGATGGTTGAGCATCCGAACTCGTTGAGTTGAGTCCGAGTTCACTTATGGATGTGAATGTCCGAACTCGTTGAGTTGAGTCCGAGTTCGTGAGATGTAACTAGGCATCCGAACTCGTTGAGTTGAGTCTGAGTTCACTTATGGATGCGAACGCCGAGCTCGTTGAGTTGAGTCCGAGTTCGCTTATGGGCGGGTTACATGATTGCTTGATTGAATATGTGGCACTTATGTGCAAGTTATCCATGTATCCGAATTATATTCGATGTGTTCAACGGTAAAGTTCTACTCAAATGGAAGAAAATTTCGAGATGTAAAGAGA
Source organism: Gossypium arboreum (assembly GCF_025698485.1). Lineage (NCBI taxonomy): Eukaryota > Viridiplantae > Streptophyta > Magnoliopsida > Malvales > Malvaceae > Gossypium > Gossypium arboreum. The sequence goes on from NC_069071.1 coordinate 11,780,669, forward strand.
CGTATTGGTAAGTGATATGAAATGGATATTTTGGACAGGTATGTATTTAACCCTCGGGTTGAGTATTGATAAAACCACGATAAGGTAATAAGATGATGAAGAATGATTAAAAATGTGATATGTGTTTTAGTGATGTATGCTAATGTTGATTGGTATAACTGTTTGTTATGTTACTTATTATTTGCATATGAACTTACTAAGCAATTATGCTTACTCCTCCTTCTTACTCATTGTAGTTTTGGACAAGCCATTTCAGAGTCGGGATAGGTTGAAGGCTCACCACACTATCCGTAAGATTTTTGGTAAATGGCTTGTAAATTTAAGTATGGCATGTATAGCAATATACCCATTTTGTGTAAATGATCTTATGGTATGGTTGTGAAATGGTTGAGGAAATGCTTGATAATGATAAATTATGAAAATGGTTAGTTTAGATTATGTTTGATGTTAAGGAAAACTATTAAGATACTTAGTGCATAAAAACTCATAAAAGGATGAAATTTACCATAAATGAAATACGCAGCAACACCAACGCGAGTTTGAAAATTTACTAAAATCATAGAAATTGAATTTGGTGGTAAAATACATATAAAATTTAAGCTTATTATGTCTAGTTTCACATGAAACAAATGAAACAAGTAAAGGAAGTATATGTTAGAAGATATTTTAATTTTAGGAAACAGAGTCATAGCAGTTTCTGAATCCCTGTTCCTACTTTAGAAATTCACCATAAATTTTAAAGATATAATTAGGTGGTGTATTTTATATCCTCAGAATCCTTATTGAGTCTAGTTTTATTATAAACAAACCTCATAGTCATATGAATTTTTACAGAGAGAAATGTGGTTCGTAGTAAACAGAGGTCAGACCAGTCGAGTCCTGAAACAGGGTAACTTTAACTAATAAAATGTACTAATTGGCCCAACAAAAATTCTAGAAAAAATTAGTAGATAGTTTTATGAGTCTAGATTCAGGAAAATTTACGGATCTTAATTTCGAGTTTTGTAACTCGAGATATGATTTTCTTGTGACTGTGACGCAAGTAGCTTAAAAGCTGTGAATGTAGAAACAAATAATTCAAAGTTCTAAAAATGTTAAACTAAGCTTAGTAACACCTCATACTCGACTCCGGTGACGGTCTCGGGTGTGGGGGCGTTACAGTGTGCAAGTTATCCGAATGGATATTTTATAAACGTAAGCAATGTATATGTAATATGTGTTGATAGTTTTATAAATTGAATGTGTGTTGACTTATATGTTGTTTAGCGAATGGTTGTCATGAGAAGAATGTAAGTCATGTGTGTATTTTCTTATTTAGTTGGAAGTTTATTGAAAGGGATATATATATATATATATATATATATATATATATATATAATATGTATTAAATTCGAATGATATTATGACATGAAGTTAAGGTACATGCTATATGCTTATATTTGAATGAGGTTAATGAATTACAATGGTGATAGTTTGTGTGAAATGTGGTAACATGTGATTAAATATACATGGAATTTGGAAAGTATCCGGTTAAGACTCACGACTACGTGATGTGGCCTAATGGCTCTTGTGAAATGAGACTAGCTATATTGAGATACTGAATAAGTTCGAATGAAGTGATACCTTATTAATGTGTTTCCGTGTTGGAAAGATCGAAGGTATGTGAATTGATGTGTATACAACTTTGTGAATTAACTATGATGATATATACGGGCTTAAAGTCCCGCAGGCTTGGTACTGGTAACTGGATTCGGATTTTTTTTTAAACCTAGCAGACTATGGCTAAGTGCCTTGAGTTATTTCAAACCGAAGACCATTTGTATATCTTTAAGATAAGGATTTAATTAGTTTCATAAAAATTTACTAATTTGAGTTGTATTCGGCAGGATGTGAAAATACAAGGTATGGATTGCGTTTGGTCATTTATGTATATGTGATAAGGAATATGTTTGGTCCTTTATATACGTATACGAAACTTTAATACTTGTCATGATTTGATTATTTGAAATATTAATATGAATATGAACTAAAGAACTAAGCTCCTAAATACATATATACATTTATGTATGTGCACGAAATGAGTGCATATGATTAAGTGGTTAGAGGTATTGAAAGATTGAATTGGTAATTGGTAACTATGGAAACGGTAAGTGTACAAAGGTTAAGTATATGGTAAGTGATACTTACTTGCTACGTGAACTCGATTTCGTTTGTATTACAAATGTACTTGGGGAATCACTTATGAGATGGTTATAAGTTATATTCAACGAGTATTGACTCTATCAAATTGTTTATGTAAGATGAAAACATGAATATGTGCTTCCAAATATGGAAACCGAATGTGATTATAGTGTTATGTTTTAGTTCGACTGATTAAACTAAAAGTAGCATTGATGTTTATAAATGCGAAGGGGTATATACTCTTAAATTGGGATGAAATAGATGAATTACATGTGCATACATAGGGTTTAATCTATTTGACTGAATGGTGATATATCTTGACATTTCAAAATGTGATTTGTGTAAGGCCTAATCTTAAGCGACTTAGTAATAAATCAACAATTACGGATGTTCAACACATTAAGTTGGCCAGGTATGTATTATGTACTTGTGTAGGCTTATTAAGCCCACCGAGACTTCACTTTGATTTTGTGTAAGTTATAAATGTATTTAATCCAGCAAAGTTAATTGTTTTACTTAAGACTTACTAAACCTTGAAAGCTTACTCTGTTGTTACGTTTCTCTGTTTTATAGATTATCAAATTTGGCCTTTGCTCAGGGATCGTCAACAACTCGTCACACTATCACTATCCACTGTTTGGTACTGCTATGTTTTGGATTATTTTATGCCATGTATAGAATAGACTAGTAGCGGAATAATATTCTGGTTAATGTATATAAGCCATGCGAAAATGGCATCTTTTGAATGTGTACTTATAGAAGTTTAATTTTATCCCTAGCTGTATTTAGCATTTATCTAAATGAATGATCTTTATTTCAAGAAAAAGTTTAAAATTTTACTGTTCTGACATGAGTTACAAGTTTGGTAATACCCCTTTCCTATTCCGACAACGGTTACGGATAGGGGTGTTACAGGCCATATAAATATGGTTTGGGCCTAATGGGCCAAATACAGGTGATTTGAGCCTAATGGGCCATATGAATATGATTGGCTTAATGGGCCAGATACAGGTATGTGAAATTGTTTGGGCTTTGTAAGGGGTTTTGGGCCTAGTATATGATAAATACATAAGAATTAATTAATATTTTGCGACCGTGGACAGGTCAAAGGGTTAAGGTGTGGCAACGGGTATATGCATGTCTAGGATTGGATCTAGGGAGAGCTTGGTACTTAAGCGGTCTTAATGACTCACCTCCTCTTCTCTGGAATCCTACTTGGTGCATAGTATTCATTCATCTTAGCTCTCGGGATTCGTTTACGGGCCAAGGTAAGTGAAATTCATATCTAGGGAAAGTTACCAAAATGCCCCTAAGGTTGAAAATGACCAAATTACCCCTAGGTGTTAAATGTAAGTTTTATGAATGTGACATGCATGTTTGCTGCATACATATGATATTATGCTTAGGTTGCATAAGGGTTGCGGATTATGGAACGGAGGAAGTATATGAGGATCGCATGGTTGCTTGACAATCATGGATCCACCGACGGCTTTTAAAGCCCAATATGTAAATGAAGGTAGTTCCTCAACCGGGCTACCATTGGTGTGTGGGCTGGGTGGGTCGATATTATATCCCTACATGGTGTGACGGGGGACGGAGCTGGTGTGTAGCAGATGGATAATTTGGATGGGATTTCATTACATGTTTGATGATTTTTCTTTGAATGCATGTTTTTCATCGAGGGTTGTACACACTAAGTTTGTGAAAACTCACCCCCTCTTTTATTTTATTTTCAGGTGATGCTCAGTAGAAGGTTCGATGTTCGGAGAAACTCTGGGTGGCCCGCTAGCAAGATAATTTGGACTTGGTTTCTTTCTAAAGCATATAAGTTTCTATGTTATTAAGTACTTTTCAAATCAGATTGTAATAGGGCTTCCATTTTATTATTATTTGGATTAATATTTTTATGTGATGTAATTATAAGTAGTTGAACATGGTTTCTTAAACTATAGTATGTATTTTCTACATTTTTATAACTAAATTTTAAAAAGTGACATATTGTTATCAAATCCTATGTTTTGAACAAGTGATTGAAAGGAGTTTTTTTTTTTTGTTAATTAGGATTTTCTTCTATTTTAAGAAGGGTTTTCAATGAAAACACGGTTTTCCCTAAAACACTTCAATGTGACACACCAGATTCGGCCATAGCGCCTGGGTCGGGTCTGGGGTGTTACAGTAAGGTAGTGGCATATGCGTCTCGCCAACATAAGATGCATGAGGCGAACTATCTGACACATGACTGTGAGAAGTGTATCATTTACAAAGATCACAAGAGCCTCAAGTATCTCCTCACTCAGAAGGAGCAAAACGTTAGGCACTATAGATGGATTGAGCTGCTTAAGGATAATGACTGTTCGATTGAATACTATTCGGGTAAGGCCAATGTGGTGGCCGACATACTGAGCCATAAGGTTGTGATTGATCTAAGGGCGATGTTTGCTTGTCTCATATTATTCAATGATGGTAGTCTATTGGCTGAACTTCAAGTTAAATCGACGTGGATTGAACAGATTAAGGGTAAACAAATGGAGGATGAGTCACTGGGTCTTCGATTCCAACAGATAGAGAGTGGGGAAACTTCAGATTTTGGAGTGAATATCGAAGGGGTACTTTATTTCCGTGGGAGAGTTTGTGTACTGAAGGATACTTATCTGAGGCAGTCTATACTACAAAAGGCGCATAATAGTCCTTATGCTATGCATCTTGGCGGGAATAAGATGTACCGAGATCTTCGTGAGATTTATTGGTGGCCAGGACTTAAATGAGAAGTTACCGACTTCATGGGTAAATTCGTTACTTGTTAGCAGGTTAAGGTTGAACACCAATTACCTTCGGGGTTGTTTTAGCTGGTTAAGATCCCACTGTGGAAGTGGGAGAGAGTGACTATGGACTCGTTAGTGGGCTGCCCTTAACACCTACTAAGAAGGATTCAGTATGAGTTATCATGGATCAATTGACCAAGTCTGCCCACTTCATACCAGTTCGTACTAATTACTCACTGTAGAAACTGGCTAAACTGTATGTATCTGAGATAGTGTGACTGCATTGGGTACTGGTTTTCATAATATCTAATAGAGATCCTCGTTTTACATCTCAGTTCTGGAAGAAGTTACACGAGGCACTATATGGTTGTAGGTGTCATACTCTTTTGTGTTAGACTGAGTTGGGCGAGCGGCGTGTTCTAGGCCCTGAATTAATTTCTGATACTGAGGACAAAGCTAGACTGATTCGGGATCGACTAAAGGAGGCATCTGATAGACAGAAATGGTATGTAGGTTTGAAGCGTAAGGAGCTTGAATATTCTGTAGGGAACTTAGTTTTTCTCAAGGTCTCGCCGTGGAAGAAGGAAATGAGGTTTGGATGGAAGGGCAAGTTAAGCCCTAGGTTTATTGGGCCATACCGCATATTAAAGCATGTGGGACCGATTGCCTATCAACTTGAGTTACCTCCAGATTTGGACCAGATTCATGATGTGTTCCATGTCTCTATGCTGAGGCGATATCGCTCTGATCCTGCGCATATCATCTCGACTGAGGAGTGATCGCGTGATTCGTAACAAGTAATAAATATTTATAATGAAGATCAAACCTTGACTAACTATTATAATGACGAAAAGGCAAGCGCACCTATCGAACAATAATATAGTAATGGCAAGACCAGGATATCGTACCCAAAGGAACCAAAAGTACTAGTAATAACTATCTTTTTATTATTTAACCTAGAAATAAAGAGAGGTTGTTTATTTAACTAATTAACTAAACTAGTTGACTAATTAAACTAAAGCAAAGAGAGAATTTGGAAAAAGACTTGAAGAAAAGCAATTTATAAAGACGAAAACCAAGGAGGAATCCACTTAGATTTCACTTGTTATCTAACTTTGAACCAGACGATTTATTCACTTGACTTGATCCGTCAGACTCCCTAACCTATATTATTATCTCTTTCAAGACTAATAACGTCTAACCCTCAGTTGAATTAATTGAAATCTCTTTCTTAATTAAAACCCCTAGGGAAGCAGTAAATCGATCAATGGACTCCCATATTAGGTTTCACCCTAATTCGGAAAAATCTCGTAACCCTATTTCTAGGCGTTCGATCAACTCTGCTTAATTATACCAAATCTACTCTTAACAGGGACTTTTTCTCCTCTGCATAAGCACATCAAATCATGAATCAATACCCGAAATATCAACTCAAGCATTAAGTAATTAAGAACACATAATTAAGAACAAATCAAGTATTTATCATACAGTTCAGATAATAATAATAAGATCCATCATAGATTTCAACCCCCTTAGGTATCTAAGGGGTTTAGTTCATAATAAAATAAGAGTACATCTCAAAAGTATGAAAATAACAAAACATAAAGAAAACTCTAAAACCCTTGAAGGAATTTTGAGAGAGATCTTCATTCTTGGAGTAGCTCTGGCTTTTGGGATGGATCGTCTAGCTTCCTTCAAGTATTTCCCAGCGTGTGGTTTTGTACACCAGAAAAGTTTTGGAGGGAGGCGCCCTTCTAATTCATACTTAAGGTGTTTATATAGGCTTTGGATTGGCTTTTTTCCTCCCTAAGTATCCTTTTCTGTGTAGAATACAACTTCTTGAAAAAGGGACACGCCCGTGTGCCACGGCCTTGGGACGTGATTGCCAGGCCGTGTTCAATTCGTTAAATTGCACACGGTCGTGTGGGTCAATGGCCAGGCCATGTGAATCGTGAAAACCTTGGTCGACGCCCTCGAAAGACACGGGCGTGTGAGCTACCCATGTGGCAAGGCTTAGGCCGTGTCATATTCTTGATTTGGTCCATTTTGTCCCTTTTTGGCTCATTTTTGGCTCCTTTTGACTCTTGGTGCTCTCCTGAGTATAAAACATGAAATAACCAGATTAAGAGCACCAAAACCCACAAATCTAGTAATTAACATTCATAAATATGCTAAGTATTTGGGGTAAAAATATGTATAATTTGGCGTTTATCAAATACCCCCACACTTAAGCATTTGTTTTTCCTCAAGCAAAACTCTCATTTACTGCTAGAACTCATTCCTTTCAATCACATAATCACATAATCATACAGTGAGAATTCAACTATAGGGGCATTAAAAGCCTCAAACAATCTAAATCGAATATTTTGATAATAAAATCATAGGTAATCTCCTTCCTCGAAGTAATTAACTTTAGTCCTAAATATACAAGAGTGAGATCCTCACTAAAGATTTACACAAATTACTCAAAGTGTTTAAGGTTCAAGATTAAGCACTCTATTGTCTAACATGAGAATCAAATCTCCACCACTTGTAAATGGTATGATACACAAATCAAAAGGTCTTTGCATGATTGTAACAGGGTTTAGGTTACAGGTATGGATACAAGCTAAAAGAAAAAGGTTAGAATCGAGATAATTTCAATATATTACCCCACTATCAAAAACTTAATTACTGAATCACAAACAAATATCTAGAACTATATTACATGAGCTCTTTTTTTTCTTTCTTTCTCTCTTTTTTAAAGAACAAATCAAGTTAATACAATATAGAAATCATACTTCATGATTCAATAACAAAAAAATGGTGAACATAGTGAGGTAACAATATTAAATTTAATCTCGATAAAAAATAAAAAATAAAAAAAGGTAAATTAAGTAAGAGAATTTCAAGAATAATGGGTTAATGGGTTAATGATGAGGGTTACTCAATAAAAAGGGTTAGTAGGCTCAAGGGGGTTCACTAAGGGTTTGATTATGTGGGAAGGTTTTTTATGGAGGAAGTTGGTTAAATCCTAAGTGCCTTTATCATCTCATCATATTAAATCATACGTGTGATCTTGACATGCATAATCGAAGCAAGTTTTTGAATAACAGTTCAATGTTGGTACACTCAAACCACAGAATAAGTGAGCAAGAAAAAAAACTATATGCTCAAAAGGTTCAAAAATCTCACCAAAAATTTGGGTTTTTGATGTCATTCCTATATACTTAAGATTTCAAGATAATACCTCAATTCAGGAAAATAATCTAAAAATTTTAGTTCTCAAAATATCAACTTATCAAGCTCGATTCTCTAATGCCCTATAATCAAATGATCATGCATAATTCCAATGGTCTAATTCATGACATATCAGCAATAATTATAGATCAATCAAAATTCAGTCGATCAATATTATGAGAAAATCACTTAAGCACAAGACCAAATTCAAGGATTTGAGAATAATGCAAAAAGTTAGGCATCATGTTCATGTTCACCACCCCACACTTAAGATGTACATTTCCCTCAATGTACAAAGAGAGAATATTCAAAATAAAGAAAACCATAAGAGGGAAAGAGGTGAAACTCCCTGATTTATGGATGCGGAGCTTGGTTCTGAGGCTGGAGTGTTTGGGGAAAGTGGTAAATGCCACTGTTCTTTGCTAAATGAAGAAATTGGGTCATTGAACATGGCACTCGTAAGGTATTGTTCCCTATTTATTTCCTCATTTCGTAAAATATTCCTACCAGCTTTGCTTGGAAGTCTGTAGAATCATGAAGAGCTTGTTAAGAGAGGGTGTGGAAGAGAGCTAGTGGGATTACTTGTTAGAAATACCAAAAAAATGAAGAAAGTATAATTTACTAATATAGATATGTCTTTCAAAAGAGAATAAAAATTGAAATGAAAATAAAAAATAAATAAAAAAAAAAGATAGGAGGATTCTATGATCCTCGTCAGTGGGGCCCTCAGGTGGTGACGCTGGAGCGGCGATGTGAAAGTGCTGGCACAGCTGCTGCATCATGGCCTGCATGTCATCCATCTGTCTATCACGTCACCAATCTCGCTCGTGAATCATCTTGAACTGTGTAGTGCAATACTGCTCGAAGTGAGCGAGTCGGTCGGAAAGGTGTGCCAATGAAGCAGCTGCATGAACTGGTTGATCCCTATGTGGCGTGGTAAAAGGCTCCTCGTGCTGTGGGGGGACATCATCAAGAATGTCCTCAAGATCCTCCTCGTCAATGGCATGAGTGAGATGGTACTGAGGAGGATCAATCTCATGTCGGCGCTCGATCATCCTCATGTGTAATGATAAACGCCAAATTATACATGTTTTTACCCAAATACTTAGCATATTTATGGATGTTTATCACTAGATTTGTGGATTTTGGTGCTCTTAATCCAGTTATTTCATGTTTTTGTATTCAAGAGAGCATCAAGAGTCAAAAGGAGCCAAAAACGAGCCAAAAAGGGACAAAACGGACCAAATCAAGAAGATAACGCAGCCTAAACCTTTCCACACGAGCTGCTCACACGCTCGTCTCTTTCGAGGGTGTCGGCGAAAGGCTTTCACGATTCACACAACCTGGCTATTGACCCACACAGCCGTGTGCAATTTAACGGATCGAACACGGCCTAGCAAACACGTCACACGAGCATGTCCCTTTTTCAAAAAGTTGTATTTTACACGGAAAAGGATACTTAGGGAGGAAGAAAGCCAATCCAAAGCCTATATAAACACCCTAAGTATGACTTAGAAGGGGGCCCTCTTCCAGAACTTTTCTGGAATACAGAACCACACACCAGGAATTACTTGAAGGAAGCCAGACGATCCATCCCAAAAGCGGGAGCTACTCCAAGACTGAAGATCTCTCTCAGAATTCCTTCAGGGGTTTTAGAGTTTTCTTTATGTTTTGTTATTTTCATGCTTTTGAGATGTACTTTTATCTTATTATGAACTAAACCCCTTAGATACCTAAGGGGGTTGAAACCTATGATGGATCTTGTTATTATTATCTGAACTGTATGATAAATACTTGATTTGTTCTTAATTATGTGTCTTAATGCTTGAGTTAATATTCCGGGTGTTAATTCATGATTTGATATGCTTATGTAAAGGAGAAAAAGTCCCTGTCGAAGAGTATATTTGGCATAATTAAGTGGAGTTGATCGAACGCCTAGAAATAGGATTACGAGATTTTGTCGGATTAGGGTGAAACCTAATATGGGAGTCCATAGATCGATTTACTGCTTCCCTAGGGGTTTTAATTAAGAAAGAAATTTCGATTAATTCAACTGAGGGTTAGACATTATTAGTCTCGAAAGGGATAATAACATAGGTTAGGGAGTCTCACGGATCAAGTCAAGTGAATAAATCATCTGGTTCAGAGTCAGATAACAAGTGAAATCTAGGTGGATTCCTCCTTGGGTGTCGTCTTTATCAAATTAATTTTCTTCAAGTATTTTTCCAACTCTTCTCTTTACTTTAGTTTAATTAGTTAATTAGTTTAGTAAATTAGTTTAATAAACAACCCCTCTTTATTTCTAGGTTAGATAATAAAAAGATAGTTATTACTAGTACTTTTGGTTCCCTTGGGTACGATATCCCGGTCTTGCCATTACTATACTATTGTTCGATAGGTGCACTTGCCTTTTCATCTTGATAATAGTTAGTCTAGGTTTGATCTTGATTATAAATATTTATTACTTGTTACGAATCACGCAATCAAGTTTTTGGCACCGTTGCCAGGGAACTAGGATATTAGGAACGCTAAATTTTTATTACTTTAGCCATTTATTTTTCTTGCAATTTAATTTAATTTAATTATTTATTAATTTACTTTTTCTTTCTCTTGGCAGGTTTTTATAGTTTATGACTAGAAGAAACCCATGGGGACCATTACTTTTTGACAAAGAAATCGATCGTACAGTTCATAGAAATGAAAAAGAAATAAAGCGCAGCTTAAGATACACGAAGAATGAGCAAAAAGACGATACTCAACTGATTACGTGAGCAAAAAGACGATACTCAACTGATCGCGTGATTCGTAACAAGTAATAAATATTTATAATGAAGATCAAACCTAGACTAACTATTATCACGACGAAAAGGCAAGCGCACCTATCAAACAATATTATAATAATGGCAAGACTGGGATATCGTACCCAAGGGAACCAAAAGTACTAGTAATAACCATCTTTTTATTATCTAGCCCAAGAATAGAAGGGTTTGTTTTAATTAACTAATTATTTAAACTAAGAACGCACAGAGAAAAGAATTAGGGAATTGCTTTTGGGAAAATCGATTGACTTGAGACAATACCTAAGGAAAGATCCACCTAGACTATACTTGTTATTTATTCAACTTGTTCCGTAGAGATCCCTAAGTTATGTTATTATCCCTATTCAAGACAAATAACGTCTAATCCCTAGATTGAATAACCGAGACTATTCTCTAATTAACACTCTAGGGTTACATTAACTCGATCTATGGATCCCCTTATTAGGTTTCACCCTAATCTAGTAAAATCTTGTCACCCTATTTCTAGGCGCGCAATCAACTCCACTTAATTATGGCAAATGTACTCTTAGATAGGGTCTATACCTCGTTTTAATAAGAGCGTGTCTTGAATCAGTATCCTGGGATATCAAAGCAAGAATTAAGAACACATAATTAAGAACAAGTTAAATATTTATCATACGATTCAGAAAATAATAACAAGATTCGTCTTAGGTTTTATTCCCCTTAGGTATTTAGGGGTTTAGTTCATAACTAAATAAGAAAACACCTCAGAAGAATAAATAATACAAAACATAAAGAAAACCCAAAACTCCTGAAGGGGAATTTAGGAGAGATCTTCAGTCTTAATGATGAATCCAACTTCTGAGATGGATCAATTGGCTTCCTTGGGGTAATTCCTTACCCCTCTTCTCCGTCCCCCCTTTTCTCCTCCTCTAGTGCGTATTTATAGGCTTTGGAATGCCTAGAAACCCTCCAAAGTGGCCTTTTTAAAATAGACTTAACATGGGCTCAGCAAGGTCACGGCCGTGTGCCATGGCCATGTGACGTGATTGCCAAGCCATGTTCGATCCGTTAAATTGCACACGGCCGTATGGATTAATGGCCAGGCCGTGTGAATCGTGAAAGCCTTGGTCGACATGGGCGTGTGAGCTACCCGTGTGGCAAGGCTTAGGCCGTGTCATCTTCTCGATTTGGCCTGTTTTGTCCTTTTTTGGCTCGTTTTTGGCTCATTTTGACTCTTGGTGCTCTTTTGAGTACAAAACATGAAATTAAAGCATTAGGAGCATAAAATTCACCAATTCTAATGAGAAATCATCTATAAAATGCATTAAACATGGGGTAAAAATATGTATAATTTACGGTTTATCAAATACCCCCACACTTAAGCATTTGCTTGTCCTCAAGCAAAATTCTCGACTCATAATCAAAATAAATTCTTCTCAACTTATAGTTCTTACCGATAATATCTCAAAATAATCTATAGGTAATCATACATTGAGAATTCAACTAAAAGAACATAAAAGTTTCAAACATTCCAAGTTGAGTATTTAATCATGCAAACATAGATGTCTCTTCGTATCTAAGTAATTACCATTGATTCAGAATATCACAGAGTTTCACATCCTCACTAAAGATTCACTCAAATCACTCGAGGTGTTTAAGGACAATAAATGAAGCACTCAATAGTCAATAATGAAAAGTCATTACCATAAGCTTGCATGAAAATCAAATCTCCACCACTATAATTTAAGATGATACATCAATCAAAAGGTCTTTAGAGAGTTGTAGTGCGGCTTGGTTAGGGGGGTGTGGTCACAAGCTGAAAGAAAGGGTTAGAATCGAGATTGAATTGAAAAATTGCCTAACTAGAAAAAGAGTTAACCTTCACTTGCATACAACAGAGCTTCTTCTCAGAATATGGAATTACTAATATGTATACATAGTTTTTTTTTAGAACAAGTTAAATAAGAAAAACATAGCTAAGCAACTTTTCCAACTCAAATCTCGACAAAAAATAGGGATCAAATTAATTTGGGGGATTTCAACAATAATGGGTTAATGGTTAATAATAAGGGTAATACAAGGAATGGCTTGTTAGGCTCAAGGGGGTTTACTATGAATTAATCGTGGAGGTAGGCTTTTCATGGCATAAGTGGGTTAATCCTAAGTGCCTTAATCATTTTGACATATCAAATCAAATGGTGTGGTCTCGACATGCATAATCAAGCAAGTTCTAGAATAACAGTTCAATACTGACGCAATCAAAGCAATAATAAAAGTGAGCATGAAAGGATGAATAGATGCTCAAAAGGCTCAAAAATCTCACAAAAATTATGGCTTTTTGATATTTAGACTCGTGAATTCTAATTGAAAGTAATACCTAGACTTGGGGAAATAGCCTATAATTTTAATTTCTTAAAAATCAACTTATCATTCTTGATTCTCTAATGTCTTAAAGTTTAAATAACCAATGCATAAATCCCTATGTTTTAATTCAAGATATATCAATCAGAATCATAAATCAATTAAAATTTATCCTAAATATGATATGAGAGTTTTTTATGAGAACAATGTGATTATTAATGAATACCCCCCCACACTTAAGATGTACATTGCCCTCTGTAACACCCCGAACCCGAGACCGTCGCCGGAGTCGAACACGAGGTGTTAACAGACTTCAAACCACTTATTGAGAATTTCCCAGACAAGCTGCCAATCTGTGTACTAGTCGCTTCAAAAATCATAACCTGAGTTTTACAACTCTAAAATCAGTTTCGTAATTTTTCCCTGAAACTAGACTCACATGTCCATCTACAGATTTTTTTCTAGAATTTTTGGTCGAGCCAATTAGTACAGTTTATTAGTTAAAGTGTCCCATGTTATGGGGGGTCGACTACACTGACCTTCGTGCGTTACAACGCGAATAACTCCCTGTGCAGGGCTTCAATACTGATGCCGTTTGTTTCCATAGAAACTAGACTCAAAGAGGAATTTATACATATATGGTATGACTCCTAATTATCTCTGGTTAATTTATAATGAATTTTCAAAGTCGGAACAGGGAATCTAGAAACCGTTCTGGCCCTGTTTCACGAAAACCCAAATATCTTTTAACATACAACTCATATGACCGTTTCGTTTCTTCCATATGAAAATGGATTCATCAAGGTTCATTTAAATAATTTATTCACTATTTAATTCCATTCCTACTATTTTTAGTGATTTTTCACATCCACATCACTGTTGCTGCCAGCATCTATTTCTAGGGTAGACTTTCTCTAACACATAGTTTCTATGATTCAACCACCCTTTTTCATATATAGTCCAAAATATAATCATGATGACCCATTCTAATGGCTGGTCATTGCCAAACATTTCCGTGCTTCTTAATGAGCATATACATACCAAATGATTATAACATTATGCTCAAAACATTTATACGCCATTTTCGCATGGCTATTCAAAATTTTACATACCAAGTTCAAACAAAACATAATAGCCTATACATGCCGTAATGTACTCCAAGACCAACTACGAAGAAAATACCAAAAGTTGTTAGCGGTGTGATGACTTCGATGACGGTCCCGAATACGCAAAAAGTCGAGTCCAAGAAACCTAAAATAGGTGACAAGCAAACACCGAATGAGTATATAACTCAGTAAGTCATAAGCAATGCACTAACAACCATTAATAACATTATCGCAAGAGGAAACAAAATGGAACGAGGCTAATTACTCCATTCAAACCGAACTATACCATAGTTCCTTAGACCTTCGATTCAATCATACATCTACATGACCTTTCACTCATTCCGCGATAATTCTTATGTACGTGACTTCAATTTACATTGTCACATAGGTTCAAACTTACCAAGCTCAACTCCAAATATAAACATAGCGCCTATTAGCCATGAACTCAAGGTACTTACCCGACCAGCTGTCCGTGGTCAACTCAATAATGTCGCACACTCGGTGTCAATAGTGATTCAAAATCATATAGTGAGTCCGCACACTCGGTGCTATATAATCAACTCGCACACTTAGTGCTATATGATCAAACTCGCACACTTAGTGCTGTACAAATTTTAAACCCGCACACTTAGTGCCATTCTCATGATCACAAATGTTTATACCCGCACACTTAGTGCCAAATCAACAACTCAATACTTCTCACCTCTTTTCTTTTCATTTAATACTTTCATCACCACATACATACATGTATATAAATTTATCATTCCTTTCGGCATAATTACATAGACATTATGTCTATTTAAATCAATACAAAATATATGCTTAGTGACCTACCTTGTGTTGGGTAAAACAGTCCAAGTCGGCTACTCGATGACCTTCGTCTTTCCCTTACTTGATTCTCCTTCTTTAACTCCTTGAGCTTAATCAATAAATCAACTAGTTTAACCATCTTGCTAAACATTCATAATTCAATTACACATGCATATGTATGTTTGTATATTCGCAACCATCCTCACTTATTACCCATTTAGTCAATTATCTAAGCCAAGATAAGGCTTCAATACGGTTGCCTCTAACCGAATACATGCACACCAATCTACTTCATTTGGCCGAATATGCATGTCTATGTTGAGGCCAATTTTACACTTAATACCACACAAAAAAACAGCATACATTTTACTAACTAACGATTACATATTGTAGCTCAATACACATCTCTCATTTACTACATAACCAAAACATCATCACAAGCAAATATACACCTTGAAATAGTATATATGTCATACCAATTCATCATGTGCAAACACATATTCATGTAGGTGCAAGGGCGAATCTCAAGTTGTTTATATCCAAATATAAACACATATCCAAAGCTCAAATCTTACCTACCATGCAACATGCATGAATCATACTTATGGATATACCATGACCGAATACATCACAACACCATAATTTTGGTCATGATTAAGCAAAGAACTTAATGTCTTACTCAAAAATACTAAAAAGAAAGTCCAAGAGCCATCAATCCCCATCACATATACCATTAACAAGCTTCATATTTAACATGCAATGCCATTAACACAAAATCCACCTTGGCCAAATACCATCCCCATGATATAACAAAGATTTGAACCATGGGCTAATAAGAACATCAAGCTAGTAACTAAAACATGCATGAATCTCATGGCACAACCTCAAACATACCTTAATCTTGATGCAAGTATAGCCAAACCCCTTCCTAATCCTCTTCCAAACCAAACATGAAGCAAAAATTCCTCTTCTTCCTTAGGATTTTCGGTCAAGAGAGAATGAAAGGATGATCAATTTTTTTCTTTTCTTTTCTTCAATACACGGCAATAGGGGTTCACTCACACATTTTTTTTTTCATTCTTTATTACCTATGCTTATTTGTTTATTTCTTTTCTCCCTAATGCACCAACAAAACATGTCTATGACATGTTTTGCCCATCCTCATTGTCATGGCCGGCCACCTCTTATAAAAAGAGGGATATTTGACATGCAAGGCCATTGTTTTGGATGCATTCTTTAATTAGTCATTACACATTCCCCATCATACTTCCAAAGTTTTCTACTAGGTCCTTTCTAGTGAAATTCACA
This sequence comes from Gossypium arboreum, assembly GCF_025698485.1. NCBI lineage: Eukaryota > Viridiplantae > Streptophyta > Magnoliopsida > Malvales > Malvaceae > Gossypium > Gossypium arboreum. Next base: position 11,797,199 of record NC_069071.1, read on the forward strand.
TTTATAACTCTAAATCAAAACATCAAAAATGTCACACATGAGTTAACACATATTATAGGCAATAAAATAAATATTAAATTATTTTTATGCCTCGGTTTTGTGGTCCCGAAACCACATTCCGACTAGGGTCGTTTTAAGGCTGTCACAACTCTCCCCCACTTAAGAAATTTTCGTCCCCGAAAATCTTACCGGTAAATAGATTTGGGTTTCGCTCTTTCATAGAGTTCTCGGGTTCCCAAGTAGCTTCTTCTATCCCGTGTTTGAGCCATAACACCTTCACTAGCGGAACCCTTTTGTTTCGCAACTCTTTCAGTTCACGAGCTAGGATACGAATCGGTTCTTCTTCATAACTCATATCGGCTTGAATTTCAACCTCTGATGGACTAATTACGTCTGACGGATCGGATCTATAGCGTCGAAGCATCGAAACATGAAAGACGTCGTGAATCTTTTCAAGTTCGGGGCAAAATCGACGATCATACGCTGGGATGACTCGTTCGGATATCTCATATGGCCCGATGAACCTCGAACTCAATTTGCCCTTGCACCTAAATCTGAGTATCTTTTTCCATGGCGAAACTTTAAGAAACACTTTATCTCCCACCTGATACTCAATGTCTTTTCGTTTCAGATCCGCGTCGACTTACGACGATCGGAGGCTATCTTGATTTTCACGGATTACTCTTACTTTCTGTTCAAAGATCTTTAATCAAATCCACTCGAAAATTTTGCTCTCACCGAGCTCGGTCCAAAACAATGGTGTACGGCATTTACGCCCGTACAAGGCCTCGTAAGGCGCCATCTTAATACTTGATTGAAAACTATTGTTGTAAGCGAATTCAATCAAAGGTAAATATCGTTCCCATGAACCACTGAACTCGAGGATGCAACATCTCAACATATCCTCAAGTATCTGAATTATTCGCTCGGATTGACCATCGGTTTGGGGGTGAAAGGCGGTGCTGAAATGCAACTTGGTACCCAAAGCTTCTTGCAATTTCTTCCAAAATCGCGAGGTGAACCTCGGATCTCTATCCGACACAACAGAAATCGGTACCCCATGTAATCTCACAATCTGAGAAACGTACAATTCAGCTAGTTTATCCAATGAAAAATCCGTATGCACAGGGATAAAGTGAGCCGACTTAGTCAGTCTATCAACAACAACCCAAATCGCATCCTTCTTACTAGCTGACAATGGCAGCCCGGACACAAAGTCCATTGTGACTCGATCCCATTTCCACTCGGGTATCATTATCGGTTGAAGTAACCACAAGGCACTTGATGTTCCGCTTTCACTTGTTGACATATTAAACATCTCGAAACAAAGTCGGAGATGTCTCGTTTCATACCATGCCACCAAAATCGACATTTCAAATCATTGTACATCTTCGTACTCCCCGGGTGAATTGACATTCGGCTACAATAAGCTTCATTCAGAATCATCGAAATGAGTTCTGAATTTCTTGGAACACACAAACGATTTCTGAACCTCAAACAATCGTCATCATCAATTTGAAACTCTGATTCCTTGTTCGGAACACACTCAGCCCGTTTTGCAACCAACTCATCGTCAACTTTCTGAGCTTCGCGAATTTGATGAGTCAATAATGGTTTGACCTTTAATTCGGCTATTAACACATTGTCGGGTAGGATAGACAAGTGTACATTCATTGCTCGTAAAGAAAACAGTGATTTCTGGCTTAAGGCGTCCGCAACCACATTAGCCTTTCCCGGGTGATAATCCATGACCAGCTCATAATCTTTCAACAACTCAAGCCAACGTCTTTGTCTCAGATTTAAGTCTCTTTGAGTCATCAAATATTTGAGACTTTTGTGATCCGAAAATACATGGCACTTCTCACCAAATAAGTAATGTCGCCATATTTTCAAGGCGAATACGATGGCAGCTAATTCGAGATCATGGGTCGGATAATTTTTCTCATGTGGATTTAATTGTCTCGACGCATAGGCCACAACTCAACCTTCTTGCATCAATACGCAACCTAACCTAAGTAGGGAGGCATCACTATAGATGACAAACTCTTTGTCAGATTCGGGCTGTACTAGTACTGGAGCTTCCGTCAAATGAGTTTTCAATTGGTCGAAACTTTTCTGACACTTTTCCGTCTATTCAAACTTGACATCTTTCTGAAACAGTTTCGTCATGGGTGTGGCTATCATCGAGAATCCTTTTACAAACCGTCGGTAGTAACCGGCAAGTCCCAAAAAGCTCCGAACCTCAGTAATATTTCTTGGAGGCTTCCAGTTAAGTATGGCTGAAATTTTGCTCGGGTCGACTCGAATACCCGATGCGGATACCACATGACCCAAGAAGCTAACCTCTCTTAACCAGAACTCACACTTGCTGAACTTAGCATATAACTGCTTATCCCGTAAAATTTGCAACACTAATCTCAGGTGCTCCACATGTTCGGTCTCATCTCTTGAATAGACCAAGATGTCGTCAATGAACACAACTACGAACCGATCCAAATACGGTCTGAAGATCCGATTCATCAAATCCATAAATACCGCAGGGGCATTAGTGAGCCCAAACGGCATCACTAAGAACTCGTAGTGACCATATCTCATTCTGAAGGCAGTTTTGGGTATGTCCGAATCTCGAATTCGCAACTGATAATAGCCCGATCTCAAATCTATTTTTGAGAACACTGAGGCTCCCTTCAGTTGATCGAACAAATCATCGATACGCGGTAACGGATATTTGTTCTTCTTCACACTTTATTAAGTCGACGATAGTCAATGCACAACCTCATAGTTCCGTCCTTCTTTTCACAAACAACACCGTGGTGCACCCCAAGGTGAAAAACTTGGTCGGCGAAACCTCTATCCGTCAACTCTTGCAACCGAGCTTTCAACTCCTTCAACTCGGTTGGTGCCATATGATACGGAGCTATCGAAATTGGCGTAATCCTGTACAAGCTCAATACCAAACTCTACTTCCGAACAGTGGTAAACCCGATAATTCTTGAGAAAAACATCCGGTATTCACAAACCACCGCACCGATTCGGTTTCTTTTCCAATTCCTTATCATCAAGTACATACGCAAGGTATGCTTCGCACCCTTTCTTACATGTTTCGGGCCAACATTGTTGATATTACAATGGCAACCCTTTTAAGTCCGTAGACTCAACTCGGATTATCTCGTTATTCGCGCACCTCAAATCAATAGTCTTGCTTTTGCAATTCACAACCGCATCATGCACGGTCAACCAATCCAAATCAAGAATAACATCAAATTCATCAAACGACAAAAGCATCAGGTCCGCCGGAAAGCAGGACCCTCGGATTACTAGGGGACATTTCTTGCACACTTTGTCGACAAGCACGTAACGACCCAAGGGATTTGACACCCGAATTACGAACTCAGTAGACTCAATAGGTAAAGTCTTACTGGATGCTAAGGTTTCGCATATATAAGAATGAGTAGAACCAGGGTCAATCAAAGCAATCACATTAGTATCAAAGAGAGTGAAAGTACCAGTGATAACATCAGGGGAGGATGCTTCCTCTCGTGCACGGATGGCATATGCCCTAGCAGAGTCTGGTCTCAGATCGAACAGCCAGTGTCAAGGGCCCTCTCTCGACTACCACCCCTACCTCCTGAAATTCTTGGTGGTCTACCTCTAGCTGTCATTCCACTAGGTGTTGCACCTTGCATCCTATTCTTCTTATCAAGCTCCGTGCAATCTCTAATGAAGTGGTCCTTCGAACCGCATCCGTAACAAGCCCTATTGGTAGACTTACCCCAACATTCACCTATGTGTCTTCTCCCACATTGGGGGCATTCAGGTTTCTCTTGACGGTTATTGCCCACACTAGCTACCGAAGTAGCTCGGGAGTCCGTCAATGGTCGTGCTCTAATGGAAATTCCCGCAGTCGTCCTTGATTTATTAGTGTCCTCCACGAACTTCTTTACATGAGAATGGAGCTTTACCCGTCGATCTTTTGCGATAGTCTCTAGCTTCAAATTCACCTTCTTCTCCTTTCCAAGTTCCTCCGCCTTGCGTGCTCGTTCAACTAGTGTTACGAATTCTTTTATCTCCAAAATACCCACTAGTAGCTTTAGATCTTCATTCAATCCTTCTTCAAACCTCTTGCACATAGCAACCTCATCAGCCACACACTCCGGGCATACCGATCGAGTCTTACGAACTCATGTTCAGATTCGACATCTTGTCATACGGCCTTGCTTGAGTTCCAAGAATTCCTTATGCTTTTGATCGATGAACTGTTGACTAATATATTTCTTTCAAACTCCGTTTGAAAGAAATCCCAAGTAACTCGTTCGTTTGGAACTATGGAAATCAAGGTCCTCCACCAATAGTAGGTGAGTCTCGCAACAAGGATATAGCACACTTTAGACATTCATCGGTGTGCATGATAGTTCATCAAACACCGAATGGTGTTATCAAGCGAAACTTCGGCCCTTTCGGCATCATCAGAACTATGGCCTGAACTCTTCAGCCCGCGCTTCTAATCAAGTCTACAGGTGGCTTACTCACCTCACGGTTAGTAACTGATGGCATTATGGGCTCTTGGGGTGGATTATTCAAATTCGGGAATTGTTGGACAGCCGGATTGGTTCGGGCATATTATGCGACCTACTCATTCATCATGGTAAAGAAGGCTTGTCTAGCCCCTCACCCCGATTATTCGCAGATGATCGAGGTTCAACAGTAGCGTCCCTTGTGCAGAGCAGCTGCTGCACTTTCAACGTCATCCGCCAAGGTTCTCTCTACACCGGGATTCATTTACTAATCAAAACAATAATTTTAACCGTCAGAAGTCATCACACATTTAAACATTAACATTAAGGCATGTATAGCTAAACTCATACGTGCTATGGTAGTCCTAGAACCGACTATACTATAGCTTTGATACCAATAAAATTGTAACACCCCGAACCCGAGACCGTCGCCGGAGTCGAACACGAGGTGTTAACAGACTTCAAACCACTTATTGAGAATTTCCCAGACAAGCTGCCAATCTGTGTACTAGTCGCTTCAAAAATCATAACCTGAGTTTTACAACTCGAAAATCAGTTTTGTAATTTTTCCCTGAAACTAGACTCACCTGTCCATCTACAGATTTTTTTCTAGAATTTTTGGTCGAGCCAATTAGTACAGTTTATTAGTTAAAGTGTCCCATGTTATGGGGGGTCGACTACACTGCCTTTGTGCGTTACAACGCGAATAACTCCCTGTGCAGGGCTTCAATACTGATACCGTTTGTTTCTATAGAAACTAGACTCAAAGAGGAATTTATACATATATGGTATGACTCCTAATTATCTCTGGTTAATTTATAATGAATTTTCAAAGTCGGAACAGGGAATCCAGAAACCGTTCTGGCCCTGTTTCACGAAAACCCAAATATCTTTTAACATACAACTCATATGACCGTTTCGTTTCTTCCATATGAAAATGGATTCATCAAGGTTCATTTAAATAATTTATTCACTATTTAATTCCATTCCTACTATTTTTAGTGATTTTTCACATCCACATCACTGTTGCTGCCAGCATCTATTTCTAGGGTAGACTTTCTCTAACACATAGTTTCTATGATTCAACCACCCCTTTTTCATATATAGTCCAAAATATAATCATGATGACCCATTCTAATGGCTGGTCATTGCCAAACATTTCCGTGCTTCTTAATGAGCATATACATACCAAATGATTATAACATTATGCTCAAAATATTTATCGCCATTTTGCATGGCTATTCAAAATTTTACATACCAAGTTCAAACAAAACATAATAGCCTATACATGCCGTAATGTACTCCAAGGCCAACTACGAAGAAAATACCAAAAGTTGTTAGCCGGTGTGATGACTTCAATGACGGTCCCGAATACGCAAAAAGTCGAGTCCAAGAAACCTAAAATAGGTGACAAGCAAACACCGAATGAGTATATAACTCAGTAAGTCATAAGCAATGCACTAACAACCATTAATAACATTATCGCAAGAGGAAACAAAATGGAACGAGGCTAATTACTCCATTCAAACCGTACTATACCATAGTTCCTTAGACCTTTCGATTCAATCATACATCTACATGACCTTTCACTCATTCCGCGATAATTCTTATGTACGTGACTTCAATTTACATTGTCACATAGGTTCAAACTTACCAAGCTCAACTCCAAATATAAACATAGCGCCTATTAGCCATGAACTCAAGGTACTTACCCGACCAATCGCTCGTGGTCAACTCAATAATGTCGCACACTCAGTGTCAATAGTGATTCAAAAGCATATAGTGAGTCCGCACACTCAGTGCTATATAATCAACTCGCACACTTAGTGCTATATGATCAAACTCGCACACTTAGTGCTGTACAAATTTTAAACCCGCACACTTAGTGCCATTCTCATGATCACAAATGTTTATACCCGCACACTTAGTGCCAAATCAACAACTCAATACTTCTCACCTCTTTTCTTTTCATTCAATACTTTCATCACCACATACATACATGTATATAAATTTATCATTCCTTTCGGCATAATTACATAGACATTATGTCTATTTAAATCAATACAAAATATATGCTTAGTGACCTACCTTGTGTTGGGTAAAACAGTCCAAGTCGGCTACTCGATGACCTTCGTCTTTCCCTTGCTTGATTCTCCTTCTTTAACTCCTTGAGCTTAATCAATAAATCAACTAGTTTAACCATCTTGCTAAACATTCATAATTCAATTACACATGCATATGTATGTTTGTATATTCGCAACCATCCTCACTTATTACCCATTTAGTCAATTATCTAAGCCAAGATAAGGCTTCAATACGGTTGCCTCTAACCGAATACATGCACACCAATCTACTTCATTTGGCGAATATGCATGTCTATGTTGAGGCCAATTTTACACTTAATACCACACAAAAAAACAGCATACATTTTACTAACTAACGATTACATATTGTAGCTCAATACACATCTCTCATTTACTACATAACCAAAACATCATCACAAGCAAATATACACCTTGAAATAGTATATATGTCATACCAATTCATCATGTGCAAACACATATTCATGTAGGTGCAAGGGCGAATCTCAAGTTGTTTATATCCAAATATAAACACATATCCAAAGCTCAAATCTTACCTACCATGCAACATGCATGAATCATACTTATGGATATACCATGACCGAATACATCACAACACCATAATTTTGGTCATGATTAAGCAAAGAACTTAATGTCTTACTCAAAAATACTAAAAAGAAAGTCCAAGAGCCATCAATCCCCCATCACATATTCCATTAACAAGCTTCATATTTAACATGCAATGCCATTAACACAAAATCCACCTTGGCCAAATACCATCCCCATGATATAACAAAGATTTGAACCATGGGCTAATAAGAACATCAGGCTAGTAACTAAAAACATGCATGAATCTCATGGCACAACCTCAAACATACCTTAATCTTGATGCAAGTATAGCCAAACCCCTTCCTAATCCTCTTCCAAACCAAACATGAAGTAAAAATTCCCTCTTCTTCCTTAGGATTTTCGGTTAAGAGAGAATGAAAGGATGATCAATTTTTTTTTCTTTTCTTTTCTTCAATACACGGCAATAGGGGGTTCACTCACACACATTTTTTTTTCATTCTTTATTACCCATGCTTATTTGTTTATTTCTTTTCTCCCTAATGCACCAACAAAACATGTCTATGACATGTTTTGCCCATCCTCATTGTCATGGCCGCCACCTCTTATAAAAGAGGATATTTGACATGCAAGGCCATTGTTTTGCATGCATGCTTTAATTAGTCATTACACATTCCCCATCATACTTCCAAAGTTTTCTACTAGGTCCTTTCTAGTGAAATTCACATTTATAACTCTAAATCAAAACATCAAAAATGTCACACATGAGTTAACACATATTATAGGCAATAAAATAAATATTAAATTATTTTTATGCCTCGGTTTTGTGGTCCTGAAACCACATTCCGACTAGGGTCGTTTTAAGGCTGTCACACCCTCAATGTACAAAGATAGATGTTAGAGAATAAAAATAAGATAGGGAGAGAAGTGAAACTTCCTGTATGATGAATTCCTCGAACTTAGAGTTTTGGAGAGTGATCGGTTTGAAAGTGGAGGAGGATACTCTGGTGGTCGTAGAGGTTCATTAGGCCATAAGTCCTACGCCAAAAGAATATTATATCTAGTGGTAGCTATGGTTGTGGTCGAGCAAGACATGGCAGTCGTGGAGAACCTTCCCCGGTAGAGTTGTAGTTCCTATGTGATGATGAGCTTAGGAGTTCTATATAATGGTGATAAAATCAGGAACTTTTTAGGAGGTATTAAGAAGTATAAGGATTCGAAAAGAAATAACCGAAATAAAGAAAAAGTAAAATTCTAAAATCTAATAAGAATAATAGAAATAGTTTCAATAATAAGTAAAAATAGAAAGTAATGAATAAATATTTCTAAACATCTTCATCACTGGATGGTTTGCGAGGTGGGACTAGCGATGAGATGTGGAGGTGTTGACAAATCTGCTGTAGAGTGGCATCAATGCTGTCAAATCGTTGAAAACGCTGATGCTCGAATCAGGTGAGGCACTCAGAGATGTCAGCATATGAAGCCGCCCCATGAACTGGACGAGAGGGTTGTGGTGACTGAGAATAGGGATCAGGGAGTGGAGAAGGGGAGATTTAGGCTAGGGCTTTGGAAAGGAAGAGGAAAATGAATAGTGATTTGCTTATATAGGGGAGGGCCACACGGCATAGGGCCACGCCCGTGTCCTTATGAGGTTGAGCCTGTGTGTTTCAAATTTTGCAATTTTAGTTCGTGCTTCACTACTATCCCGCGCCCGTGTTTCTTGGGCGTGTGTGGTACACGACCATATGGCACGGCCATGCCTAGCTATGTTCACTTCTCCCTCGCCCATGTTAAGGTACCATGCCCGTGTATTGCTGTCCACGGCTTAACGGCACGAGCGTGTCTCACGCCTGTGTCGAAGGAATAGAATCGAGCCTTGTCCCTGGCACGCCTGTGGGTTTCTATTCCCACGCCCGTGTGTGTATCACATTCACCCACAGCCATGTTGCACGGTCGTGTGGATTTAGCGCATTCCGTGTTTTGGGGAAATCATTTACCCTATTTTCGCACGACCGTATCACACGGCCGTGTTTCCCTCCGTGTTGGTACACATAGCCGTGCATGGCCGTGTTATAGACCGTGTGGTGCTGGGAACCTGTGCTTCAAATACTTTGTTAGTGACCTAAATGTTTAAAATTTGAATTTAAAATAATTTAAAATGGTTAGTACTTGAGTTGCCTCCCGAAAAGCTCTTGTTTATAGTCTAAGCTTGACTGTTACCTTGTTAGTATTCTCAGGGCGATTTGTGGAGTCGTAACTCCTCTCCATCGACTTTAAAATCCTCACCATTATAAAGTTTGAGACATTTTCCATTTACTTTGAAAGTACCATATGATGGGTGACTTACCTCTATCGTGCCATATGGATGAACAGTTTGAATTACGAAAGGTCTTGACCACCGTGATTTTAGTTTCCCGGGAAATAATTTGAGTCTTGAGTTGTATACTAAGACAAGATCTCCAACTTCAAATTGTTTTTGTTACTTTAAACGAACATCATGGCACCGCTTTGTTGCTTCCTTGTATAGGCGTGAATTTTCATATGCATTGGCTCGCCATTCATCTAGCTCGTTCAGCTGCATCAACCTATTTTTTCTGCAAGTTCGGGATCAAGGTTTAGAAATTTAATAGCCCAAAAAGCTTTATGCTCTAGTTCGAATGGGAGATGACAACTTTTGCCATAAACAAGTCTGTAAGGTGATGTCCCTATAAGAGTCTTAAAAGCAATTCTGTAAGCCCATAAGGCATCGTTTATTTTTGTTGCCCAGTCTTTTCTGTTTGATTCTACCATTTTTTCAAGGATCTGTTTGAGTTCTCGGTTTGCTACTTTAGCTTGTCCATTAGTTTGAGGATGGTATGGGGTGACCGTTCTATGATGAACTCCGTATTTCTTAAGGGTTTTTTCAAATTGGGTATTACAAAAATGAGTGCCCCTATCGCTAATAATTGCTTTAGGTGTTCCAAATCTCGAAAAGAGTTTTTTAAGGAAACGTACTACCACTCTAGCATCATTAGTAGGTAGAGCTTGAGCTTCTACCCATTTGGACATGTAGTCAATTGCTACTAAGATATATTTATTTTCAAATAAACTGGGGAATGGGCCCATGAAATCAATACCCACACGTCAAATATTTCACAAGAAAGCATATAGTTTTGAGGCATTTCATCACATTTAGATATGTTACCTGTCCGTTGGCATTTTTCACATAAAGTAACATACCTGATAGTGTCTTTGAATAACGAAGGCCAATAAAAACCTGATTCAAGTATTTTGTGTGCGGTCTTTGTTCTACTATAGTGTCCTCCGGTTGGCCCTGAGTGGCAGTGTTCCAATATTTTTTATGTTTCTGGCCCTGTAACGCATCTTCTGATGACTTGATCTGCACATCTGCGAAACAGAAATGGATCGTCCCAAAATTAGGTTTTTACATCATTAAAGAATGGTTTATTTTGCTGGTGTGTTAACACTTTTGGGATAATGTTAGCAGCTAAAAAATTTGCAATGTCTGTAAACCAAGGTACCTCGAAGTCAGATATAGCAAAAAATTGTTCTTCAGGGAACCAATCATTTATTTCCATGCCATCTAGTTCTCTAGTATTGGTTTTCTCGAGCCTGGACAGATGATCAGCCGCTAGATTTTTAGCTCCTTTCTTGTCCTGAATTTCCAAGTCAAATTCCTGCAAAAGTAAAATCCATCGGATGAGTCGAGGTTTTACATCGATTTTAGTTAAAAGATAGCGAAGGGCGGAATGGTTAGTGTAAACAACAACTTTAGACAATATGAGATATGATCAAAATTTATCAAAAGCAAAAACCACAGCTAGCAACTTTTTTTCTGTGGTACTATAGTTTTATTGTGCAGCCGTTAAGGTTTTGCTGGCGTAATAGATAGGTTGAAAATTCTCGTCTCTTCACTGTCCCAGTACTACACTTACTGCAAAATTACTTGCATCACACATTAGTTCAAATGGAAAGTTCCAATCAGGTGCAATTATAATTGGAGCATTAATTAATTTATCCTTTAAAGTATTAAATGCTTCTAAACATTCCTGATCGAAGTTAAAAGGCTATTTTAGAAAAATCCTAAATGAATCTTCTATAAAAACCAGCATGTCCTAAAAAGCTTCTAATAGCCTTAACTGAACTAGGAGGTGGTAATTTCTAGATTGTTTCCACTTTAGACTTATCCACCTCAATCCCTATACTAGAAATTTTATGCCCTAGTACAATACCTTCTTGAACCATAAAGTGGCATTTCTCCCAATTAAGCATAAGGTTTGTTTCTTCACATCTTATTAAAACTCGTTTTAAATTTTTAAGGCAGAGATGGAAAGAGTTACTGAATACCGAAAAATCATCCATGAAGACTTCCATGATATCTTTCACGAGTTCATCGAATATAGCTATCATACAGCGCTGAAAAGTAGCAGGGGCATTGCATAATCCAAAAGGCATTCTATGATAAGCGAACGTACCATATGGGCATGTGAATGTCATCTTTTCTTGATCTTCAGGAGCTATTGGGATTTGGAAGTAACTAGAGAGTCCGTCTAGGAAGCAGTAATACATGTGTCCAGATAATCTTTCTAATATTTGGTCAATGAATGGCAAGGGAAAGTGATCTTTTCTTATGGCATCATTTAGTTTCCTGTAGTCTATGCAAACTCTCCATCCTATATCCGTTCTTGTTGGGATTAGCTCATTCTTCTCGTTGGTCACAACCGTCATGCCTCCTTTCTTGGGGACAACCTGTACTGGAGTTACCCAAGAACTATCAAAAATAGGATAAATAATTCCAGCATCTAGAAGTTTAATTACCTCGGCTTTTACAACTTCCTTCATGTTGGGGTTCAGACGCTTTTGAGCTTGCACACATGGTTTGTATTCATCTTCCATTAAAATTTTGTGGGTGCAAAAAGAAGGACTAATTCCTTTAATGTTAGAAATTTTCCATGCTATGGCCTTCTTATGTTCTTTTAATACTTGGATTAATTCCTCTTTCTCCTTGGGTTGCAAATTAGAAGCAATAATAACTAGTAATGTAGAATTATTTCCAAGGAATGCATATTCTAAATGGTTTGGTACTTGTTTAAGTTCTAGTTTGGGAGGCTCCTCAATCGAGGGTTTTTGCTTAAGTTCATCGTTGATCTTAATACCCTCGTATTCTGCTTGTCTTGACGGATGGTTATTAGGTTCCTCACCTATCTCCTCATCTTGAGCTAGACACGGTTCTGTCGTCTCCTCTTGTACAATTTTCTGAAAAGAGTCTTGAGTAATATGATCAATAGAGTCAATGAAATAACATGAATCATCTTGTTCCTAGAGAATCTCATAGCATCATAAATTTTAAAGATCATTTCCTTGTCACCTACTCTAAGTACCAATTTACCGTCACCTACGTCAATCACAACTCTAGTAGTGGCTAGGAATGGGCGCCCTAAAATTAAGGGTACTTCCACATCTTCATCCATGTCAAGCACAACAAAATCAAAAAGGAATATAAATTTATCTACTTTTACGAGTACGTCTTCTATAATACCCTTGGGATATTTAACAGATCTATCGGCTAATTTAATACTCATCCTAGTGGGATTAGGTTCCCCAAGACCAAGCTGTTTGAACATTTTATAGGGCATCAAATTAATACTAGCACCTAAATCAGCTAATGCTTTTTCAATATTCAGATTACCAATTAACCAAGGGATAGTAAAACTTCCTGGATCTTTTAGTTTGGTTGGGAGCTTATTTTGGAGTATGGCAGAGCATTCCTCGTTGAGTTCTATTGTAGATAAGTCCTCAAACTTCTTTTTATTTGTTAAAAGCTCCTTTAAAAATTTTGCGTATATAGGCATCTACGAGATAGCTTCAACAAAAGGTAAGTTGATATGTAATTGCTTAAAAAGTTCAAGAAACTTACCGAATTGTGCATCAATGCGATCTCTTTTTAATTTTACTGGATATGGAACCTGTGGTGAATATTCCTCTGGTACTGGTTTGTCACTATTTTCGGGTTTTTCTTCCCTCCTTTGGCTTTCCACGGCTTCTTGTGCTAACTTTTTTTCAGATTCCGCTAACACTTGCCCATTCTTTAGTGTAACTGCTTTGACATGCTCTCTGAATTTGGTATTACTAAATAAATTTTCTGGTGGTCTTTTTGAGATTAGCTTAGACAACTGGCTTATCTGAGTTTTGAGTCCTTAGATCGATGCTTGTTGATTCTTAAGTGCTATCTCAGTATTTTGGAAACGGGTTTGGTTTTTTCTCTTATTGATAAGGTGGCTGTTGAAAACCTTGAGGATTTTGTGGCTTTTGATTTTCTTGACCTCCCCAGGAAACATTTGGGTGGTTTTTCCAACCGGCATTATAAGTATTACTGTATGGGTTATTTTGAGATCTAAAGTTATTGTTACCCATATAGTTGACTTGTTCCTCTTCAGTTGTAGGATTGAAGGATTGGTATTCTGTATGTACACCTCTTCTGCTTGAGTCACACCACATTACTGGATGTACCTGCGTAGAACCAAGTAAACCATCAATCTTTTTTATTGAGAAGTTCTACCTAATTTGAAAGAATGGTGACTGAATCGATGTTATAGACGCCAGCTATTTTTGTTGGCTTTGTCCTCATAACTTGCCACTGATAGTTGTTCAGTGACATCTCTTCTATGAATTCATAGGCGTCTTCTGGTGTTTTATTGTTGATGGTTTCGCCAGCAGCTGCGTCAATCATTTGTCTTGTCGAGGGATTCACACCATTGTAGAACGTTTGAACTTGCAGCCAAAGTAGTAACCCATGGTGAGGGAACCTTCTCAGTAAGTCCTTGTATCTCTCCCATGCATCGTAAAGTGTTTCTAAATCCATCTGCATAAAAGAAGAGAGATCGTTACGTAATTTAGCCATTTTAGCTGGCGGAAAATATTTTAGTAAAAACTTCTCGGTAATTTGTTTCCAAGTAGTGATAGACCCTCTGGTAATGAGTTCAACCACTGTTTAGCTTTTTTTCTCAGTGAAAAGAGAAATAGCCGAAGACGAATGGCATCATCAGAAACTTCATTGATTTTGAATGTATCGCAAAATTCAAGAAAATTTGCCAAATGCGTATTGGGATCCTTATCATGCAAACCATCAAACTGAACAAACTACTGTATCATCTGAATTGTGTTAGCTTTTAGTTTGAAATTATTCGCAGCAATAGCAGGTCTAACTATACTAGACTCAGTTCCTATGAAAGAAGGTTTAGCATAGTCATACATAGTACGTGGAGTAGGATTTTGATTAGCTGCAATTGCAGGAAGTAGCTGATAGCCTAGGTTTTCAGCCATCTCGTCGGTTGGGGTTTGAGTATCATCTTCTCGCTCGTTCTCCGTATAGCGTAAACTATGCCTTATTTCTCTTTGATTTTTGCGAACTATGCGATCGATTTCTTCGTCAAAGAGTAATGGTCCTGACGGGTTTCTTCTAGTCATAAACTATAAAAAAAACTGCCAAGAGAGAGAAAAAGTAAATTAATAAATAATAAAATAAAATAAAATTGCAAAAGAAATAAATGGCTAAAGTAATAAAAATTTAGTGTTCCTAATATTTCAGCTCCCTAGCAACGGCGCCAAAAACTTGATCGCGTGATTCGTAACAAGTAATAAATATTTATAATGAAGATCAAACCTAGACAAACTATTATCAAGACTAAAAGGCAAGCACAACTATCGAACAATAGTATAGTAATGGCAAGACTGGGATATCGTACCCAAAGGAACCAAAACTACTAGTAATAACTATCTTTTTATTATCTAGCCTAAGAATAAAAGAGTTTGTTTTAATTAACTAATTATTTAAACTAAGAACGCACAGAGAAAAGAATTAGGGAATTACTTTTGGGAAAATCGATTGACTTGACACAATACCTAAGGAAAGATCCACCTAGACTGTACTTGTTATTCTGGCTCTGAATCGGACGATTTATTCATTCAACTTGTTCCGTAGAGATCCCTAAGTTATGTTATTATCCCTATTCAAGACTAATAACATCTAATCCCTAGATTGAATAACCGAGACTTTTCTCTAATTAACACTCTAAGGTTGCATTAACTCGATCTATGGATCCCGTTATTAGGTTTCACCCTAATCCGGCAAAATCTTGTCACCATATTTCTAGGCGCGCAATCAACTCCGCTTAATTTTGGCAAATGTACTCTTAGACAGGGTCTATTCCTCTTCTGAATAAGAGCGTGTCTTGAATCAGTATCTTGGGATATCAAAGCAAGATTTAAGAACACATAATTAAGAACATGTTAAATATTTATCATACGATTCAGAAAATAATAACAAGATTCATCTTAGGTTTCATTCCCCTTAGGTATTTAGGGGATTTAGTTCATAACTAAATAAGAAAACATCTCAGAAGAACAAAGAATACAAAACATAAGAAAACCCAAAAATCCTGAAGGGGAATTGAGGAGAGATCTTCAATCTTGATGATGAATCTGGATTCTGAGATAGATCAATTAGCTTCCTTGGGGTAATTCCTTACCCCTCTTCTCCGTCCACCCTTTTCTCCTCCTCTAGTGCGTATTTGTAGGCTTTGGAATGCCTAGAAACCCTCCAAAGTGGCCTTTTCCGAATTGGACTTAACTTGGGCTCAGCAAGGACACGCCCGTGTGCCACAACCGTGTGACGTGATTGCCAGGCCATGTTCGATCCCTTAAATTGCACACGGTTGTATGGGTCAATGGCCAGGCCGTGTAACTCGTGAAAGCCTTGGTCGACACCCTCAAAAGACACGGACGTGTGAGCTGCCCGTATGGCAAGGCTTAGGCCGTGTCATCTTCTCCATTTGGCCTGTTTTGTCCCTTTTTGGCTCCTTTTTTGGCTCCTTTTGATTCTTGGTCCTCTCCTGAGTACAAAACATGAAATTAAAGCATTAGGAGCATAAAATTCACCAATTCTAATGAGAAATCATTTATAAAATGCATTAAACATGGGGTAAAAATATGTATAATTTGCGGTTTATCATCAACCCCAACTGAAGAGATGGTTGAAAACCAAGGCAATCAGCTACCTCCTGCAATTGTGGCTAATCAAAATCCTACTACACGTACTATGTATGATTATGTTAAACCTTCTCTAACAGGAACTAAATCTAGCATAGTTAGACCTGCTATGTGACAGCCTTAAAACGACCCTAGTCGGAATGTGGTTTCGGGACCACAAAACCGAGGCATAAAAAAATTTAATATTTATTTTATTGCCTACAATGTGTGTTAACTCATGTGTGACATTTTTGATGTTTTGATTTAGAGTTATAAATGTGAATTTCACTAGAAAGGATCTAGTAGTAAACTTTGAAAGTATGAAGGGGAAATGTGTGATGACTAGTTGATCATGCATGCAAAAAATGAGGGGTTTGCATGTCAAATTTCCCCATTTAAGAGCTAGTGGCCGGCCATGACAAAGGATTATGGGCAAAAACATGTCATAAAACATGTTGGGACAATGGTGTATGTAAGAAAAAAATAAAATAATGAGCATGGGAATTGAATAATGAAAGGGAAAAAAAAAAGAGAATAGTGAGTGTTTCCCTCCCCATTGCCATGAATGAGAGAAAGAAAACAAAAAGAAAGAAAAAAATTTTTGTTCATCCTTTCTTTGAGCCAAAACTAGGAAGAAAATACAAAGAGAAAAGAAAAGCTTCATCCTTTGGTTCTTCTTGGCCGGTTTGAAAGGAGAAAAGTTGAAGATATTCGGCCATATTTGCATCTAAGTTAAGGTAAGTTTGATGTTGTGCCATGAGATTCAAGCATGTTTTAGTAGTTAGCTTGAGTTCTAACTAGCCCATGGTTCAAATCTTCACTATGTCATGGAGATAATGTTCGGCTAAGGTGGATTTGTGGATTTCATTTGCATGCTAAAAATGAAGCTTGATAATGATACATGTGATGGTGGATTGAGGACTCTTAGATTTTCTTTTAGCATTTTTGAATGAGATACTAAGTTCCTTGTTTAACCATGACCAAATTGAAACGGTATGGTGTTGTGGTGTATTCGGCCATGGTATATCCATAAGTATGATTTATGCATATTGCATGGTAGGTAAGATTTGAGCTTTGGATATGTGTTTATATCTGGATATAAGCAACTTGAGATTCGGCCCTTGCACCTATATGTACATATGTTTGCATATGATGTATTGGTATGACATATTTACCATCTCAAGGTATATATTTGCATATGATGATGTTTCGGTTATGAAATAAATGATTGATGCGTATTGAGTTACAATATGGAATGCGTTAGTTAGTAAAATGTATGTTGTTTTTGTGTGGTATTAAGTGTATAATTGGCCTTAACATGGACATGCATATTCAGCCACATGAGGGGAATTGGTGTGCATGCATTCGGTTAGAGGCAAGCATATTGATGCCTATTCTTGGCTTGGAAAATTCGGCTAAGGAGAGTACTAACTAATGTGTTGAATTTGATACGTGATTTCGTACACATGTGACTCTAATGTCTAATGTATATAAGGGCTAAGTACCTTGAGCTTCACTTTGATGTTTGAATGAATTGCTTGTTGTGATTAAAAATGTGCATGACCATTGTGTATTTGAGCTAAAGGATGGCCATATGACCATTTAAACTCCTTGTCATATTCGCCATAAGCTATCATAATGAGATTTTAATAAGTTAAATTTGTGTGAATTAGCTCAAGAGCTTAGAGGACCACAGTTGGATAAGGGAAAGGAAAAGTGATCGAATAGCCGTCGAAATCGTTCGACAACATCCGAGGTAAGTCTTGAGTAATGACCCTACTTGAATTATATTGAAATGATTTGTCATATTATGGCGGACAGTAGAATGTGCGTAGGGACTAAGTTATAAAGTCAATCGAAATCATGCTCTTTGTGTGTGGCTATTGAGCCGAAATTGGAAAGGTTTGATAAATGTTTTGTGTTTGAGCCTTAGTAACGAAAATGAAATATGGATGTGTCGTGATTATTGATATATGTGTACATGAGCATTCCAATGATACAGGCTAAGTCCCAAGGCATTTATGCTAGTGATTATATCCTGCTAAGTCCGAAGGCATTTATGCTAGTGATTATATCCGGGCTAAGACCAAGGCATTCGTATGAGTTGTTATATCCGGGCTAAGACCCGAAGGCATTTGTGCAAGTTACCAAATCCGGGTTAAGACCCGAAGGCAATTGTGCTTGTGGTTGTATCCGGCTAAATTTCGAAGAAGCTCGGTTTGAAGGTGAGCGTTTTGGTGCTGTAATAAATTCAATTAATACGCTCGAAAAACCCATACGATAAGGTATGTTTACATGTGCATCGGAAAAGTCGATCCGTTTGAAATAGTATTCGTTCAATCGACTAACGAACTTTCGGCTCTTAGATAGGTGGATACCTTGTGTGTATATGTTGATGAAGTGTGAAGTAAGTATGATTATGAGAATGTCTATTAATAAAGTGATTCATTTAGCTATGTGAATGTAATACTTTAGTCAAAGCTGAATTCATTACTTGAGACTTACTAAGCATTAAAAATGCTTACCCCGTTGCTTTGGCTCTCTGTTTTATAGATTTTGCTCGTTAGCTATCGGATTCGGGATCATCGAAGTCGAAGTCATCCACACTATCAAAGCCCTTTTGGTACTCTTAGTTGAACTCTGGATATGGCATGTATAGGACTACCCTTTGCTGTTTTTCAAGTACGTTTTGTGATGTATGTGTGTACAGCCATGCGAAAATGGCTCGTAAAAGTGGAGTATGGCATTAGACCATTTGTGTTTATGTATATATGTATGGTTTCATGATGTGACTACGGACTGAATGGAAGTGTTGGGCAAATGATCAGCCATTGGAATGGCTAAATATGATTATATGTGAACCTATGTATGACAAAACTCTAGTTGGTCCATGGAAACCACGAAATTGGTAAAGTTTACCTTGAAAATGATCTTGTGACAGAGTAGTGGTGTGGATTTGAAAAATCAATAAAATTTGTAGGAATGAAATTAAATAGTGAATAAATTATTTAAATGAACCTTGATGAATCTACTTTCATATGGAAGAAACGAAACAGTCATATGAGTTATATGTTAAGAGATATTAAAGTTCTCGTGAAACAGGGCCAGAACGGTTTCTGGATCCCCTGTTCCGACTTTGGAAATTCATTATAAATTAACCAGAGATTATTAGGAGTCATTCCATATATGTATAGATTCCTTTTTGAGTCTAGTTTCTAAAGAAATAAACGAAATCAGTATTGAAGACCTGTACCAGAAGATATCGAATTTGTAATGCATAAAGGTCAGTGTAGTCGAACCCTGGAATAGGGGAGACGTTAACTAATAAACTGTACTAATTGGCTTGACCAAAAATTCTAGAAAAAATCTGTAGATGGACATATGAGTCTAGTTTCAGGGAAAAATTACAAAACTGATTTTCAAGCTTTGAAACGCAAGATATGATTTTTAAGGCGACAGTGATGCAGTAACCAGCTTGTCTAGAAATTTCTAAATGGACTGTGAAAATAGTTAAGTTAAGTCTGTGTGCACCTTGTGTTAGATTCCGGTAACGGACTCGGGTACGGGGTGTTACATGCTATAGCTGCAAATACTTTTGAATTAAAACCTAACACTATTCAGATGATATAGCAGTTTGTTCAATTTGATGGTTTGCAGGATGAATATCCCAACGCTCACTAAGCAAATTTCCTGGAATTTTGCGATACATTCAAAATCAATGGCGTCTCTGATGATGCCATTCGTCTTCGGTTATTCCCATTTTCATTGAGGAACATAGCTAAATAGTGGTTGAACTCGTTACCACGAGGGTAAATTACTACTTGGGAACAAATGGCTGAGAAATTTTTACTAAAATATTTTTCGCTGGCTAAAACGGCTAAATTATGTAATGATATCTCTTCTTTTGTGTAGATGGATTTAGAAACACTTTACGATGCATGGGAGAGATACAAGGACCTACTAAGAAGGTGCCCTCACCTTAGGTTACCACTTTGGCTACAAGTACAAACATTTCACAGTGGTCTGAATCCCTCGACTCGAAAAATGGTTGACGCAGCTACTGGTGGAACCATCAACAATAAAACACCGAAGATGCCTATGAGTTTATCAGTGGCAAGTTATGAGGACTAAGCCAACGAAAATAGCCGGCATTTTTAATGTCGTCTCAGTTACTATGCTGTCAAATCAGGTAGAACTTCTCAATAAAAAGATTGATGGTTTTCTTAGTTCTACGCAGGTACATCCAGTAATGAGGTGTGACTCAAGTGGCGGAGGTGTGCATACAGAATCTCAATCCTTCAACACCCCAACTTCAGATCTCAAAATAACCTATACAGTAATACTTATAATGTAGGTTGGAGGAACCACCCAAATTTCTCCTGGGGTGGTCAAGGAAATCAAAAGCCACAAAATCCTCAGGGTTTTCAACAGCCACCTTATCAACAAGAGAAGAAACCGAACCTTGAAGAGATGCTCTCTAAATTCATCTTAGTATCAGAAACCCGTTTCCAAAATATCAAGACAGCACGTAAGAATCAACAAGCATCGATCCAAGGGCTCGAAACTCAGATAGGCTAGCTATCCAAACTAATCTCTGAACGACCACAATGTAGCTTACCAAGTAATACTGAACCTAACCCAAGGGAACACCTCAATGCAATTAGTACTCAAGATGACGAAGGAGTCATGGAGTTTGAAACAGAACCAAGGCAAGAAACAGTGGTAAGCAAAAGAAGAGATGAGGTAGATCAAAATACAAACAAACCAGTGACTATTGAATATAAACCTCGTGTTCCATACCCTAACGAGACAAGGAAAGACCGCTTAGATGAACAATTCGATAAATTCCTTAAACCTTTAGAAAAATTACATATTAACTTACCGTTTATTGAAGCTTTGTCGCAGATGCCAAATGCAATGAAATTTTTAAAAGAGCTTTTAGTAAATAAGCAGAAGTTGGATAAAGCGTTGCATGTGGAGCTAAACGTAGTCTGGTCAGCTATTCTACGGAATAAGCTACCCCACAAATTGAAAGATCCAAGGAGTTTTACAATTCCTTGTTTAATTGGTAGTTTAGATATAAGTCATGCATTAGCTGATTTAGGGGCTAGTATTAAAGTAATGCCTTACAAAATGTTTAAGCAACTAGGTCTTGGGAAACCTAAACAAACTAGGATGAGCATTCAATTGGTAGATAAAACTATAAGATTCCCTAGGGGTATTATTGAAGATGTACTCGTGAAAGTAGAGAAGTTCATATTTCCCGTTGATTTCGTTGTTCTAGACATAGAGGAGGATAATAACACCCCTTTGATTTTAGGGAGGCCCTTTTAGCAACTGCTAAAACAATTATTAATGTTGGCACAGGTGAGCTTACACTTCGTGTGGGAGACGAAACGATCACCCTTCAAGCTCATACTTCTGGCATCACATTGAACAGTGAAGGTAATGGTCCACACCAGTCTACTAAAACTGACAATATGACACAACCTACTTTGCAGAAATTGAGTTTCAAAAAAGTTCACCAGCCATGTTCCAAGGATGATAGAGGACACATTCATGAAGAATGAAGGCTACGGATAGAGGAGCTAGACGTATGGTGACCATACAAACCAAGAACACATGATAAACCAAAACTGTGCCAAAACAAGCCCGATACTTCTCCTAATCAACTTAAGGTTGGCAATAAAGTCTTACTAGATGCCGTAAATCCCCACATTTTCACTACCACACCGAATGAGGGAATCCCTCTTACGGTACTTAGTATATTTCCATTCGGTACGGTAGAGGTGAATCACCCAAAGTTCGGCACTTTTAAGGTAAACAACACCCGATTAAAACCCTATTTGATAAGGTTGATAGTAGGAATGAGGAGTATAAACTCCTCAAACCACCCTGACCATTCACTAGAGAGGTAAGTCGAGCTTAGACTATAAATAAGCGCTTCTCGGGAGGCAACCTAAGCACTAACATATTCTGACTTCTTTATTTTTAATTTCTAACACATTAACTTTATTTTTGAATTGCAAAGTTTTTCAGCAGACACGGCCAGGCACACGGGCGTGCCTAAATCCGTGGCCAAACAGGGGAAGAGACACGGCCGTGAGATATGGCCGTGAGAAAGCAGGACATGATTTCCCCAAAACACGGGATGCGATAAATCCCTACGGCCGTGCAACATGGCTGTGGATGAACTTCATAGGTGAACACGGGCATGGGAATGGAACAATACTGGCATGCTAGGGGCAAGGCTCGATTTTATTTCTTCAACACAGGCGTCAGACACGCCCGTGCCTTCAAGCCGTGGACAACACTACTCGGGCATGGTACCCTAACACACAGGCGTGGAAGAAGTAAACAAAGCTAGGCACGGCCGTGCGACATGGTCGTGTGCCATACATGCCCAAGACACATGGGCGTCGATAGTAGCCGGGCATGACCTAAATCACAAAATTTGAAAAACACGGGCTCACCCTTAGAGTACACAGGCGTGGCCCTAGGCCGTTTGACCCTTCACTATATAAGTAAACCACTGTTCATCTTCTTCTTCCTTTCAAAACCCTAGCCGAAATCTACCCTTTCCCACTCCCTAATCCCTATTCTATCCACCATTCCCCAGATTCTCACTTCCCCAACCCTCAAACCACCCTAAAATCCACTCCCTCTGCATCAATCCTCACTTTCCCATCTCTTTTCCCTCAATTTTTCCTCCACACAAGGCTGTACACTCGCACCCCACGCTCGTGCTCGCCATCAACACGCCCGTGCGCCGCCCTACAGAAGTTTTTGGTTCACTTTCTCAACCTCATTTTTCCAATTTGTGTTGCTACATTAGTATTCTATATGCTTTACAAAGATATCATTGATATTACCAATTTGTTCTAATTAAGTTAAGAATTTGCTTTAGTATTTTCTATATTTAAACTGTTTAAGCTACTAAATAGCATATACTAGTTCTAGGATTCTTGCTTAACCGATGATGCATTTTTTATCTCAGTATATGTTTCTGAATAATCATATAAACTTTTCACCTCCCGCTTGATATCAGTAAATGTTAACACATCTTGAAACTATTATATCAATGCTCCTACAATTTCAGGTACATTATGTCATCATCGAGAGGCAAGAAAGTTGCGGTCCCATCCTCAAAGAGACGTAGGGGATTGGTTTCTTCCTCGGTAAAAGCTACAGCCGAAGTTCGGCACCCATTCTTTGAGTTTCCGCAAGCTTCACAGGAGGGACTATTTCAAATACTATGCGCATGACCCTTCACAACAGGTCGCTACATCGACTGAGCTGCCGTAGAACAAGTCTAGCTAGCTGATGCCATCCATACCCTCCTGTCCACAGACCCATGGTAACGGTTCTATGCTATTACAACTTTACAATTATGCTCTACTTTTCATTTATAGGTGGTGATGACGAACAATGACGACCCTAGCACCATTCACTTCAGATTAGGCGGTCTAGTTCGCACGATGAGTGTCCCAGAGTTTGGAGTTGCTCTGGGACTTTACACCGATGAGTTTCTGGAGGAGGAGGACATGAATGCACTACCACGCAATATCCACATTTCTCCCTTCCTTATGCTAGAAGGCTTTGGCACCACTCTCTTCCACTTACCACCCCAGCCGCTTGAAGGCCTCAGCTCTCCCCCCTTCCCTACGATATCTCCATGCCATATTGGCACACACCTTGACCGAAAGGAGAGAGAGCACTGGCGTCGTCACCACCTACGACGCCTACTATTTATGGTGCATGGCGAATACACATGTGACTAACTTGGCATATATCATTGCTTTCGCCATTCACCATCAGACCGAGCGACATTGGAAGGGAGTAATCTCTATTGGCCCCTATGTGACGTGCCTGGCCAGACATTTCGACCTCCTCAACACTGTGGCCCAGTCATCAGTGCTTACACTGATAGGTCAGATGTCCCCATAAGGCATCATGACTATGTTACACATGAGGATAATTGAGCGCTGACGTGGGACCAATTTGCCTCAGTACCGTCTCACTCGTGCCATTGACGAGGAGGATCTTGAGGACATCCCTGATGATGTCCCCCTACAGCATGAGGAGCCTTCTACCACACCACCTAGGGAGCGACCAGTTCATGCGGCTACTTCATTGGCACACCTTTTCGACCGACTCACTCACTTCGAGCAGTATTGTACTACATAGTTTGAGATGATTCATGAGTGAGATCAGTGATGTGATAGATAGATGGATGACATGTAGGCCATGATGCAGTAGCTGTGTCAGCATTTCCACATCGCCACTCTAGGGCCACCTTCTGAGGAACCCACTGACGAGGATCATTGAATCCTCTTATCTTTTTATTTTTATTTTTATTTTTATTTTTATTTTCAATTTTATTATTTCCTTTTGAAAGACATATCTATATTAGTAAATTTTACTTTCTTTATTTCTCTAGTATCTCTAACAAGTAATCCCACTACACTTTCTTCCACACCAACTCTTAATAAGCTCTTCATGATTCTACAGACTTCCAAGCAAAGCTGCTAAGAATATTTTACAAAATAAGGAAACAAATAGGGGACAATACCCAATGAGTGCCATGTTCAACTACCCAATTTCTTCATCTAGCCAAGAACAGCGGCAGCTACTACTTTCCTCGAACGCTCCAGCCTCAGAATCATGCTCTACATCCATATAACAGGGAGTTTCACCTCTTTCCCTCTTATGACTTTCTTTATTTTGAATAATCTATCTTTGTACATTGAGGGCAATGTACATCTTAAGTGTGGGGGGTGAACATGAACATGAAACCTAACTTTTTTCATTATTCTTAAATCCCTAAATTTGGTCTTGTGCTTAAGTGATTTTCTCATAATCTTAATCGAATGAATTCTGATTGATCTATAATTATTGTTGATATGTCATGAATTAGATCATGGGAATTATGCATGGTCATTTGATTATAGGACATTAGAGAATTGAGCATGATAAGTTGATATTTTGAGAACTAAAATTTTTAGACTACTTTCCTAAATTGAAGTATTATCTTGAAATCTTAAGTATACAGGAATGACATCACAAACCAAAATTTTTGGTGAGATTTTTGAGCCTTTTGAGAATATAGCTTTCTTTCTTGCTCACTTCTTTTGTGGTTTGAGTGTGTCAACATTGAACTGTTATTCTAGAACTTACTTTGATTATATATGTCAAAAGCATACGTATGATTTGATATACTGAGATGATAAAGGCACTTAGGATTTAACCCACTTACTCCATAAAAAGCCTTCCTACATAATTAAACCCTTAGTGAACCCCCTTTGAGCCTACTAATTTTTGTTATTATTGATTAACCCTCATCATTAACCCATTAACCTATTATTGTTGAAATCCTCTTAATTAATTTACTTTTTTTATCGAGATTAAATTTAATATTGTTACCTCACTATGCTCACCATTTTTTTACTGAATCATGAAGTATGATTTCTATATTGTAAATACTTGATTTGTTCTTAAAAAAAAATTCAGTATCATTATTGTAATCCTCAGCAAGCTAAAGTTGTCATGAGCTCATGTAATATAGTTCTAGATATTTGTTTGTGATTCAGTAGTTAAGTTTTTGATAGTAGGGTAATATATTGAAATTATCTAGATTCTAACCTTTGTCTCTTCTGCTTGTATCCATACTCGTAACCTAAACCCCGTTACAACTATGCAAAGACCTTTTGATTAGTGTATCATATCATTTACAAGTGGTGGAGATTTGATTTTCATGCAAGCCTATGGTAATAACTACTCATGTTAGACAATCGAGTGCTTAATCTTGAACCTTAAACACTTTGAGTGATTTGAGTGAATCTTTAGTGAGAATGTCATCTCTTGTATATTTAGGACTAAAGTTAATTACTTAGAGGAAGGATATTACCTACGATTTTATTATCAAAATATTCAATTTAGATTGTTTGAGGCTTTTAATGCCCCTATAGTTGAATTCTCACTGCACGATTATTTGTAGAATAGTTTGTAACATTATCAGTAATGATTGTGTGATTGAAAGGAAGGAATTCTAGCAGTAAATGAGAGTTTTGCTTGAGGACAAGCAAATGCTTAAGAATGGGGGTATTTGATAAATTCCAAATTATACATATTTTTACCCCAAATACTTAGCATATTTATGGATGTTTATCACTAGATTTATGGATTTTGGTGCTCTTAATCCGGTTATTTCATGTTTTGTACTCAGGAGAGCACCAAGAGTCAAAAGGAGCCAAAAACGAGCCAAAAAGGGACAAAACGGACCAAATCGAGAAGATGACACGACCTAAGCCTTTCCACATGGGCCGCTCACATGCCCATGTCTCTCGAGGGTGTCGGCCAAGGGCTTTCACGATTCACACGGCCTGGCCATTGACCCATACGGCCATGTGCAATTTAACGGATCGAACACGGCCTAGCAAACAAGTCACACGAGCGTGTCCCTTTTTCAAAGAGTTGTAATTTACACGGAAAAGGATACTTAGGGAGGAAGAAAGCCAATCCAAAACCTATATAAACACCTTAAGTATACTTAGAAGGGGGCCCTCTTCTAGACAAATCGTCTGGTTTAGAGTCAGATAACAAGTGAAATCTAGGTGGATTCCTCATTGGGTGTCGTCTTTATCAAATTAATTTTCTTCAAGTCTTTTTCCAGCTCTTCTCTTTAATTTAGTTTAATTATTTAATTAGTTTAGTGAATTAGTTTAATAAACAACCCCTCTTTATTTCTAGGTCAGATAATAAAAAGATAGTTATTACTAGTACTTTTGGTTCCCTTGGGTACGATATCCCGTTCTTGCCATTACTATAGTATTGTTCGATAGGTGCGCTTGGCTTTTCATCATGATAATAGTTGATCTTCATTATAAATATTTATTACTTGTTACGAATCACGCGGTCATGTAACATAGTCGTGATGCCCTTTGGGGACATCTGACCTATCAGCATAAGCGCTGATGACTGAGCCACGGTGTTGAGGAGGCCGAAGTGTCTGGCGAGGCACGTCACGTAGGGACCGATAGAGATTACTCCCTTCCGATGTCTCTCGGTCTGATGGCGAATGGCGAAAATGATGAAGTAGGCTAAGTCAGTCACGTGTGCATTCGCCATGCACCATAAATAGTAGGCATCGTGGGTGTTGACGACGCCAGTGCTCTCTATTCTCCTGGTCAAGGTGTGGGCCAATATGGCATGGAGATAGCGTAGGGAAGAGGCGAGAGCTGAGGCCTTCGAGCGGCTAGGGTCGTAGGTGAAACAGAGTGGTGCCAAAGCCTTCCAGCACAAGAAGGGAGAAATATGGATATTGTGTGGTAGTGCATTCATGTCCTCCTCCTCCATAAACTCATCGTGTAAAGTCCTAGAGCGACTCTAAACTCTGGGACACTCATCCCGCGAACTAGAACACCTAATCAAAATTGAATTGTACCGAGGTCATCATTGTTCGTCATCACCACCTGTAAATAAAAAGTAGAGCATAATTCTAAAGTTAGCTCTAAATAAGTGGGTTCGGTAATAGCGAAGAACTGTTTCCATGGGTCTATGGACAGGAGGGCGCGGATGGCATCAGCTAGCTAGACTTGCTCCAGGGTAGCCCAATCGATGCAACGACCTGTAGTAAGGGGTCGTGCGCATAGTATCTGAAATAGCTCCTCCTACGAAGCTTGCGAAAATTCAATTAACGGGTGCTAAACTTTGGCTGTAGCACATACCGAGTAAGAACCCGGTCCCCTACGCCTCTTTGAGGATGGGACCGCGGCTTTCTTGCCTCTCGATGATGACATAGCGTACCTGAAAATGTATGAGCATTGATAGAATATTATGACAGTAGTTCCAAGATGTGTTAACATTTAACGATATTAACCGAAAGCTGAAAAATTTATATGACTATTCAGAAACATTTACTTGAATCAAAGATGTATCAGCATTTAAGTAAGGATCCTAAAACTAGTATATGTTATTTAGTAGCTTAAACAATTCAAATATAGAAAATACTAAAGAAAATTCCTAAATTATTCAGAAACAATTTGGTAACAGTGACAATATCTTTGTAAGGCATGGAGAATACCAATGTAGCAGTAAAAATTGAAAAGACAAGTGTAACACCCTTAACTCGTGACCGACGCCGGTGTCGGACACGAGGGGTTAACGGCCAAACCCTCTCAAGATACCAACCAATTTGACATTACCAGTCAGGCTGGAAAACTGCGTCACCGTCGCCTTAAAAATCATATCTCGAGTTTCAAAACTCGGAAACTGGTTTCGTAAATTTTCCCTGAATTTAGACTCATATACCCATCCATGGATTTATTTTTAGAATTTTTGGTTGGGCCAATTGGTACAGTTTATTAGTTAAAGTCACCCATGTTACAGGGACCGACTGCTCTGACCTTCGCGCGTTACAACTTGAATATCTCTCTGTAAAGGGCTTTAATACTGGTGCCGTTTGTTTCTAATGAAACTAAACTCAAAATGGAATCTGTAAATATAAGGAATGACTCCTAATTCTTTCTGGATAATTTATGGTAAATTTTCAAAGTCGCGACAGGGGACCCAGAAACTGTTCTGGCCCTGTCTCACGAGAACCTTAATATTTCTCAGTATACTGCTCATATGGTCGTTTCGTTTCGTCCATATAAAAATAGATTCATCAAGGTTCAGTTCCATAATTTACTCACTATTTAATTCTACTTCTACTATTTTTAGTGATTTTTCAATCTCATCTCACTGCTGCTGTCCGCAACAGTTACTGCAGTAGACTATGCCAATTTCATGAATTTTTCCTTGGCCTTAATCATCCATCATACATGACACAAATTATGGCCACCTTATCAAAATTTGAGTTTCTAAGACTCGTGGCTATAGGTTCTAGCATCCCACTCGACGACCACGTAGGCCATTTTCACATGGCTTAAAGTTTACAACCCACAATTCGACAAAATATAACAGCCTATACATGCCAAATGTTCTTCAACAACAAAAACAATACCACAAGATTTCAGCCGGTGTGATGACTTCAACGACGGTCCCGATCACACAAACAATACGAGTCCGAGAGACCTAAAATGGGTGACAAGAAAAACACCGAGTGAGTTTACAACTCAGTAAGTCATAAGCATTCATCAATCCACTGATAAAGTTACTACTACATGTACAACAAATGAGGCTAGGTACTCGTCCATATCGAATCTATACCATAATACCTCGGACCTTTCGGTCCAATCTCGCACCAATTCATACATCCACATTTCATATTCTACACAACAAGACAATCAAGCATTTTTACACATTAACTCATTTTCCAGCACAACCATACAATTTCAATCATCACATAGATTTAAGGCTTACCAATTTCAACCCCAAGCATGAACGTATTCTCTATTCGTCATGAGCTCGAGGTACTTACCCGATCCGCTGTCCATACTCAATTCAATGGAGACACACCTCCATATATTTAAAGTACGCACACACGGTGCTTACTACTCGATTTCGCACACTTAGTGCCACGTAATTTAAGCCCGCACACACATTGCCATACCCTCCGAGCTCGCACACCCAAGGTCAGTATTTTTCCAGCTTGCACACTTAGTGCCATATATTTCCAGCACGCACACTTAGTGCCGATCTCGCCACCGTACACACGTATTGCCCAAGACACTTAGTGCCGAAAGCAAACTTTCTACACATTTCACTATTTCTTTTACATTCAACAAATGTCATCACTCCATACACATACATTTTCATTCATATATATATATATCATCCCATTAAACACAATTGTATAAATTTTACAATCATTTAAGCAATATCAAATACGTGCTTAATGACTTACCTTGTTTGGGGTAGAACGGTTCCAAATCGGCTACTCGTTTGCTTTCTCCTTTCCTTTGTCCAATCTAGTTCCCCTTTGCTCTTGAGCTAAATCAAACAATTTACCTCTCCATCAAACACAAACATACGGCATTCACATGCATTATTATGGTTATTGCCGAATACTTAACACAACTAAGCTGAAAATTTACTCAATCTCATCTTAATTTATTGCTACTTATTTATCAAAGTTTCCAATACAAGGTATTTAACACCTATGCCCATTTGTACCCCATATGGCGAATGCTTCATTCCTTACCCAATTAACCATCCAACAATTTTTCAGCCTCATTACCACCCTTTTCATGTCTAATTGTTTAAATACTCTCAAGCTCATTCACAAGTACTATTATACATCTCATTAAGCATTAATCATGTTGCAACATAAATTCTATAGCATGGCCGAATACTCATGCACACACACATAACAACAAGAACTCAATGGCACAAAATTTCCTTTTGTTAAACATTCGAACTTACTCATTTCCATGCTTTCATCACAACAACATCAAAACACTCACCAAGGAAAACAACATGCATGGCGAATTTTAACTCACCTAACAACTTAGTTTCGATTTGAGATTCAAGGAAAATTTTGAACCAATCCTCCAAATCATGCATGCATTTTCAAGAGTGGCATAAAACATACCTTCTTGTATCAAAACACCTTAGTCTAGTAAGCTCCCATGGCTGATTTTCTCAAGCTTTTTCCCCCCTTTCTTCTTAGTATATTCGGCCAAGCAAGGAGAAAATGAGAGAATGAACACCCTTTTTTTTTCTTTCTTTCTTTCTTTGCTTTTGTTTCTCTCATGTACGGCAAGGGGGGGGGGGAAAGCATCCACACTCTTTTTTTTTGTTATCATCATTTTCTTTTTTCCATTTCTTTAATGCTAACTTTCTTATTTTATTGTTTCCTACATGCATCACTAGTCTAACATGTTGGAGACATGTTTCCACCCATAGCATGGCCGGCCATCATGCTTCATTTTGGCTAATTTGACATGCAAGGACAACACTTTCCCACATGTATTAATAGGCCACCTTACATTTGCCTAGCACATTTCTAAATTTTCTCACATAAGTCCTATTTGATAAAAATTCACTTACAATTAACAAAATCCAAACATGAAATTTTCACACATGCATATATACATATAATGAGCATCAATTATGATGGTTAATTATTATTATGACTCGGTTTAGTGGTCCCGAAACCACTTTCCGACTAGGGTCAATTTAGGGATGTCACAACAAGGGTAAGAAAGTGAACCAAAAGCTACTGTGAGGTGGTACACGGGCATGTTGGAGGCGAGCACAGGCGTGTGTCATGGGGGTACAGCCGTGTGGAGGGAAAATAGAGGGAAAAGAGATGGGAAAGTGAGGATTAATGTAAGGGGTTTTAGGATGGTTTAGGGGTTGGAGAAATGAGAATCTGGGGAATGGTGGCCGAAATAGGGATTTGGGAATGGAGAATGGGAGATTTTGGCTAGGGTTTTGAAAGGAAGAAGAATATGAACAGTGGTTTGCTTATATAAGGGAGGGCCACACGGCCTAGGGCCACGCCCGTGTCCTCTGAAGTTGAGCCTATGTTTTTCAAATTTTGCGATTTAGGTCGTGCCCAGCTACTATCCCACGCCCGTGTGTCTTGGGCGTGTGTGGCACATTGCCATGTCGCACGGTCGTGCCTAACATTGTTCGCTTCTCCCACGCCCATGTATTAGGGTACCATGCCTGTGGTTATTGTTGTCCACGGCTTAACGGCACGGGCATGTCTCACGTCCATGTCAAAGAAACAGAATTGAGCCTTGCCCCTGGCACGCCCGTGTTTATCTATTCCAACGCCCGTGTTCACCTATCAAGTTCACCCATGGCCATGTCGCACGACCATGGGGATTTATCGTATCCCGTGTTTTGGGGAGATCATGTCCTGCTTTTACACGGTCGTATCGCACGGCCGTGTCTCTTCCCCTATTTGGCCACAGATTTAGGCACACCCGTGTACCTGGCCGTGTCTGCTAAAAAACTTTGCAATTCAAAGATAAAGTTAATGATTTAAAGTGTTAGAAATTAAAAAAAAATGAAATCCAAATATGTTAGTGCTCGGGTTGCCTTCTGAGAAGCGCTTATTTATAGTCTAAGCTTGACTTACCTCTTTAGTGAATGGTCAGGGTGGTTTGAGGAGTTTATACTCCTCATTCCTGCTATCAATCTCATCAAAATAAGGTTTTAATCGGGTGTTGTTTACCTTAAAACTTTCGTACTTGGGATGACTCACCTCCACCATACCGAATGGAAAAATACTGAGTACTGTAAGAGGGATTTCCTTATTCAGTATGGTAGTGACAATGTGGGGATCTACGGCATCTAGTAAGACTTTATCACCAACCTTAAGTTGCTTTGGAGAGGTATCGGGATCATTTTGGCATAGTTTCGGTTTATCATGTGTTCTCAGTTTATGTGCTCGCCATTCGTCTAGCTTCTCTATCCGTAGCCCTCTTTCTTCATGAATGTGTCCTCTATCATTTCTAGAACATGGCTCGTGAACTTCTTTGAAGCTCAATTTCTACAAAGTCATATTGTCAGTTTTAGTAGATTGGTGTGGCCCATTACCTTCAATGTTCGATGTGATGCCAGAATTGTGAGCTTGAAGGGTAATCGTTTCATCTCCCACACGAAGTGTAAGCTCACCTATCCCAACATCAATAACTGTTTTAGCAATTGCTAAAAAGGACCTCCCTAAAATCAAAGAGATGTTATTATCCTCTTCTATGTCTGGAACAACGAAATCAACGAGAAATATGAACTTATCTACTTTCACTAGTACATCTTCAATAATACCCCTAGGAAATCTTATAGTTTTATCTGCCAATTGAATGCTCATCCTAGTTTTTTTAGGTTTCCTAAGACCTAGTTGCTTAAACATTTTGTAAGGCATGACGTTAATACTAGCCCCTAAATCAGCTAATGCATGACTTATATCTAAACTACCGATTAAGCAAGGGATTGTAAAACTCCCTGGATCTTTCAATTTGTGGGGTAGCTTATTCTGTTGAATAGGTGAGCAGACTATATTTACCTCCACATGCAACGCTTCGTCCAACTTCCGCTTATTTACTAAAAGCTCTTTTAAAAATTTCATTGCATTTGGCATCTGCGACAAAGCTTCAACAAATGGTAAGTTAATATGTAATTTTTTCAAAAGTTTGAGGAATTTACCAAATTGTTCATCTAAGCGGTCTTTCCTTGTCGCGTTAGGGTATGGGACATGAGGTCTATATTCTTCATTCACCATTTTGTTATGACTTACCTCACTTTTATCTTTGCTCACCATAGTTTCTTGCATCAATTCTAGCTCAGGTGCAATGAATCCTTCCTTATCTTAAGTACTAATTGCGTTGAGGTGTTCCGTTGGATTAGGTTCAGTGTTACTTGTTAAGCTACCTTATGGTCGTTCGGAGATTAGTTTGTATAGCTGGCCTATCTGAGTTTTGAGCCCTTGGATTGATGCTTGTTGATTCTTAAGTACTATCTCGGTATTTTGGAAATGGGTTTCTGACACCGAGATGAATTTAGAGAGCATCTCTTCAAGGTTTGGTTTCTTCTCTTATTGATAAGGTGGCTGTTGAAAACCCAGGAGAAATTTGGGTGGTTCCTCCAACCTGCATTGTAAGTATTACCGTATGGGTTATTTTGAGATCTAAAGTTATTGTTACCCATATAGTTGACTTGTTCCTCGTCGGTTGTGGGATTGAAGGATTGATATTCTGTATGCACACCTCCTCCACTTGAGTCACACCTCATTACTGGATGTACCTGTGCAGAACCAAGTAAACCATCAATCTTTTTATTGAGAAGTTCTACTTGATTTGACATCATAGTAACTAAGTCGATGTTATAAACGCTGATTGTTTTTGTTGCCTTAGTCCTCATGACTTGCCACTGATAGTTATTCAGTGACATTTCTTCAATGAATTCATAAGCCTCTTCAGGTGTTTTGTTGTTGATGGTTCCGCCAGCAGCTGCGTCAACCATTTGCCGAGTCGAGGGATTCAAACCATTATGGAATGTTTGTACTTGAAGCCAATGCGGTAAACCATGGTGAGGGTACCTTCTCAGTAAGTCATTGTATCTCTCTCATGCATCGTAGAGTGTTTCTAAATCCATCTGCACAAAAGAATAGATATCATTACGCAATCTAGCCATTTTAGCGGGCGAAAAATATTTTAGTAAGAATTTTTCGGTCATTTGTTCCCAAGTAGTAATTGACCCTCATGGTAATGACTTCAACCACTATTTTGCTTTGTTTCTTAGTGAAAAAGGAAAAAATCGAAGGCAAATGGCATTATCAGAAACGCATTGATTTTAAATGTATCGCAAAATTCTAGAAAGTTTGCTAGGTGAGCATTGGGATCTTCATCCTGCAAACCGTCAAACTAAACAAACTGTTGTATCATTTGAATTGGGTTAGGTTTCAGTTCAAAAGTGTTTGTAGCTGCAGTAGGTCTAACTATGCTAGATTCAGTTTCTGTTAAAGAAGGTTTAGCATAATCATACATAGTACGTGGAGCAGGATTTTGATTAGACGCAATTGCAGGATGTAGTTAATTGCCTTGGTTTTCAGCGATAGCTTCGGTTGGGGGTTGAGCATCATCTTCTTGCTCATTCTCCGTGTATCTTAAGTTGCGCCTTGTTTCTCTTTGGTTTCTGCGAACTGTGCGATCGATTTCTTCATCAAGAAGTAATGGTCCCGACGGGTTTCTTCTAGTCATAAACTATGAAAACCTGCTAAGAGAAGGAAAAAGTAAATTAATAAATAATAATAAAATTAAATTAAATTGAAAGAAAAATAAATGGCTAAAGTAATAAAAATTGAGTGTTCCTAATATTTTAGTTCCCCGGCAACGGCGCCAAAAAACTTGATCGCGTGATTCGTAACAAGTAATAAATATTTATAATGAAGATCAAACCTAGACTAACTATAATCACGACGAAAAGGAAAGCGCACCTATCGAACAATAGTATAGTAATGGCAAGACTGGGATATCGTACCCAAGGGAACCAAAAGTACTAGTAATAACTATCTTTTTATTATTAACCTACAAATAAAGAGGGGTTGTTTATTAAACTAATTAACTAAACTAGTCAGCTAATTAAACTAAAGCAAAGAGAGAATTTGGAAAAAGACTTGAAGAAAAGCAATTGATAAAGACGACACCCAAGGAGGAATCCACCTAGATTTCACTTGTTATCTAACTCTGAACCAGACGATTTATTCACTTGACTTGATCCGTGAGACTCTCTAACCTATATTATTATCTCTTTCGAGACTAATAATATCTAACCCTCAGTTGAATTAATTGAAATCTCTTTCTTAATTGAAACCCTAGGGAAGCAGTAAATTAATCTATGGACTCCCATATTAGGTTTCACCCTAATCTGGCAAAATCTCGTAACCCTATTTCTAGGCGTTCGATCAACTCCGCTTAATTATGCCAAATCTACTCTTAAATAGGGACTTTTGCTCCTCTGCATAAGCACATCAAATCATGAATCAATACCCAGAATATTAACTCAAGCATTAAGAACACATAATTTAGAACAAATCAAGTATTTATCATACAGTTCAGATAATAATAACTAGATCCATCATAGGTTTCAACCCCCTTAGGTATCTAAGGGGTTTAGTTCATAATAAAATAAGAGTACATCTCAAAAGTATGAAAATAACAAAACATAAATAAAACTCTAAAACCCCTAAAGGAATTCTGAGAGAGATCTTCAGTCTTGGAGTAGCTTCGGCTTTTGGGATGGATTGTCTGGTTTCCTTCAAGTAATTCCTGGCGTGTGTTTTTGTAGTCCAGAAAAGTTCTGGAGGGAGGCCCCCTTCTAAGTCATACTTAGGGTGTTTATATAGGCTATGGATTTGATTTCTTCCTCCCTAAGTATCCTTTTCCGTGTAGAATTCAACTTCTTGAAAAAGGGACACGCCCGTGTGCCACGACTGTGTGACGTGATTGCCAGGCTGTTTTCGATCCATTAAATTGTACATGGCTTTGTGGGTCAATGGCCAGGCTGTGTGAATCGTAAAAACCTTGGTCGACACCCTCGAAAGACACGGGCGTGTAAGCTACCCGTGTGGCAGGGCTTAGGCCATGTCATCATCTCGATTTGGTCGTTTTGTTCCTTTTTGGCTCGTTTTTGGCTCCTTTTGACTCTTGATGCTCTCCTGAGTATAAAACATGAAATAACCGGATTAATAGCACCAAAATTCACAAATCTAGTAATAAACATTCATAAATATGCTAAGTATTTAGGGTAAAAATATGTATAATTTGGTGTTTATCAAAGAGATTGAAGTTAGGCCAAATCTCACATTTGAGAAAGAACCGATTCAGATTTTAGATCGTGATGTGAAGGTTCTAAGGAGGAAGTTTGTCCCACTGGTTAAGGTATTATGGCATAATCACATTTCTGAGGAAGCTACATGGGAACCCGAGGAGACGATGCGACAACAATACCCTCATCTGTTTTGACCAGGTAAATTTCAAGGTCGAATTTTTCTTTTAGGGGAAAAGGTTGTAACACCCAAGAATATAGGTACTTGTTTTCTGTATGTTGTGTAAATCAAATGCGTGCTTTTCTTAATGGTTAAGTGTCTTGGGAAGCGCCTGAGAAGTCTTGGGTTCTAGCTTGGGCATTTGCAAAAAACTTTGTTTTTAAGAAGTAAACCTTTGCCCTTGGTTAGTAGACTTTTAAATTTATGTGTGTTAAACATGACATAAAGAGCCTTTTAGTCTAGGGGTAAGTGGCGTGTGAAGTGTTCCTTGGGTCCG
This sequence comes from Gossypium arboreum, assembly GCF_025698485.1. Classification (NCBI taxonomy): domain Eukaryota; kingdom Viridiplantae; phylum Streptophyta; class Magnoliopsida; order Malvales; family Malvaceae; genus Gossypium; species Gossypium arboreum. The sequence continues at coordinate 11,834,105 of NC_069071.1, forward strand.
AGGTTTGAGGCTTGGTGATGGAAAAGGGGTATTTTATTTTGCTACAAGTATGGTGGAAGTGTCCTAGGTTGACTGAAACTGAGGTGGGTGATTGGAGTTTGAATGGGTAGTTGAGGAGAGAATGAATGAGGGATTTTAGGAGGATTTTGTGGGATTTGAAAATAGGGGAGGTTGTACCAAAATTGAATTCTTGTTCAGAAAGTTTCGGTTGAGGTGGGAAATGTTGGAAGAGTCAAGAGTGAGAGTTAGAGGTCTTGCCGAATTAGGAGTTTCTTTTGGCAAAATCGGCATTAGCTCACCTCTCTTTGCCTTTGGTGCCAAATTTGGCTACTTCTCAGTTTAGCTTTCTTGATTGTTGTGGTCGAATAGTGCTTGGTCATTCAAGTCTTTCTCTCTGTTGAGCTTTTTGATTTGTGCTCCCTTTCTGACCTTTTCCCTCTGGTTAATTGATTTCTTTTCCTCTCTTTCTCATTTGGCTTTTCCTTTTCTCCTTGATCGATTGTTGCTCTTTTTTCCCCTCTCTTCATGTTAACTATTGTAGTCGAATACCCTGTTCCCTCCTTCTATTCTTTCGGTTGCTAGCTCTTGGTTTAAGTCGATTCTCTTCTTCTTTTCTCTCCCAATCGGTTATTGTTCCTTGGCCAAATATCTTGTCTTCTTTTTCCCTCGCATCTCCTTCCTTCTTACAACTTGTGGCTAAGCCAAATATTTCCTCTTCTACTGTTTCGGTTCATGACTATTTTTTTCAACTTGTGTGGGTACATGGTAATTCTTTCTCTTTTTCGGTCACACTAATAGCTTCATCTAACATCTTCCTATATTTTTGTTTCTTGATAAAGGTACAAGCATTTTGTTTTGCCTCTGTTATCCTGTCTACTTTCGGCTTTTGTGTGGGTATAGGTCGATTACCTTTATCAACCATTCTTAGTTCTACGTGGTGGTAAGTTTTTGATATTTTGGTTATAGTTATTTTCATTCATGGTGATAATTAATAAGATTAGGATGTGATGTAAATTTTGCCAAGGATTTGGAAGTCAATTGTGATCACTGGTTTAATGGGGGATTAAATCGTAGTTGCTCGAACAAGGTAGGTAACATGTACCATGTTGGGGAATTAAGTGCTAATAAGAGGGTGTTTAACCATAATGATTTAAGGACTGACATTGGGTCATGATTGAATCTAGGTTTGGTGCTCGTGGGGATTACGCTCTTGTTGCAAATAGGCATGTAATCACACTGCAATAACTGTTAATCAGCAAAAGTCAAAAAATATGTCTATTGACGCTACACGAGCGTTCACTCGCTCGTGTGGTGAACCAAATGTATAAAACGTGGGTGTTTGGTAGTAGAGGCCACCATGAGCGATTTCATGGGCTTAGGTCAATCTGAGCCACGTTGGGCCGAAATGGGCTGTGTGGGCCCTACGGGCTCATGGGCCCTACATGGACGTGTGGAGATTTTTGGGCCAGGCTATGTAGCTCACATGGCCAAGGTCATTTTTGGCTTTATGGGCCACACGAGCGTATAGGCCCACATGGGCCGCATTATGGGATTTGGGCCTATTATCATTGTTTGATTGTTAAGTTTGCACGAGTCGTTCGAGACGATTGTGGACCTACTATTGGGTCGGTAAGAAAACCTAGACCCCATACTGATGAAATGACTGTTATGCCCCTATGAGGTAAAATGACTGATATACCCCTATGATATGTATGACTGTTTTCGAGCATGACATTCTTGCATACACGTATGATATTATGACATGACATGTTGCATGGGGTGGGTTTGATATATTTGGAGGAAGTGTACTGTACTAGCAGCTCTGCTGCAACTACTGTTTAGTGCCGCAACTGGTGCTATATTTTGGAGTGTAGGGATGGGTGGGTCGATTTTATCCCCACATGGAGTGTAGGGCTGGACAGAGTGAAGTGTAGAGGATGGATGGGTAGGATTTCTGATTGCATTTCTATTACTTTTATTGAAATGGGCTAAGGCCCACACTGATACTGATACTGAAATGGGCTATGGCCTTAACTGATACTAAACTGTCCTTGAAACGGGCTTAGGCCCGAACTGTATTTGCCTACTATTTGACTGACTATTGTTAAGGGATTACACACTGAGTCTACTTAAACTCACCCTTCTGCTTTTCTATGTAGGTAATCCTTAGGCAGATCGATGCTGCGAGAGACTCGATGGTGGCCACACAACTATTTTTGCTTCATTTTAATTTATAAGTAATTTAATTTGGGTTTTTGTTTTGTAATAAGGCCTTTTAATGTTTTTATTTTGATTTTGGGATTTATATACTTTGGATCATATCGGTTAGGAGTAGGCCGCTATTTTTCAAAGAGATAAAAGCATTTTAAAGCTCCACATTTTTTGCAACACCTTTTAAAAAGCTTCTGCAACAATCATTGTTTTAAAAATGAAGTAACAATCTAATATAATTAACACTATGCTAAACCAACTAGAGTTTAACAATGAGCAAGATCATATTTCGTAAAGATTGTTACTTTAATGTGACATGTGCCACACTAATATAATTAAAAAATTTTCATAAAGATCACAACGAGGTTTTTAGTATAAGACCATGTTTTTCAAAATACACTTCAATGTGACATCGCGGATTCAACAATAATGTCTAGGCCGGATTTGGGGTGTTATAGTGTTCAAAACTAGGTAGCTCTCTGACTTGTGCCACACGGCCAACCACATGCCCCTGTGCTAGGCCATGTGGCTAATTAAATTTTTCAAAATTAGGTGAGCCAAGAGACACGCTCACGTTCCAGGCTGTGTAGCACACACGGCTGAGACACACGCCCGTGTATCTGCCCGTATGCTCAATTCTGAGCATTCTATTTCTCGAATTTAAGATGCAGGGGACACATGGCCTAACTACATGCCCATGTACCAAGCCATGTGCCACACACGGTCTAGACACACGCCTGTGTGGACAAAATAAAGCCATTTCTAGCTTCATTTCTCACCCAAAATTTTACCATCATCCTGCACCAAAACTTACATCCAAATACCAACCACTCCAAGCATTGATTTTAAACAAATTTTAACATATAATATGATATAACATAGCATCCATACATGTTTAAATTCTTACCTTTGTTTAACCTAAACATTGAACATCATTTGGTCATTTATATTTAACACATAAGTGTTTATCATGACATTATGCTTTATAAGTACCAAAACATACCATTACCAGCCATTTCAATGGCTAGATTATAAATAACATATTCAAGCCATCTATGGCCAAGTTAGCCTATACATGCCATTATACCAAAATAAGTACACTATTTATACCAAAATAAGTTTATGGATAGTGTGATGATGCTCCAACTGATCTCTAACCTTCGTGAGCTTCCGAGCACTATAAAACAGGGAAAATAAAACTAAATAAGCATTACATGCTTAGTAAGTTAGTATAACAGGAATTAAAACTTACCAATTTACATTTATTAACAATAACCATTCGATAACATGTTTTTTCATCAATTTGGCAAATTTACCTATACACATACACTCAATCAAACAAATTAGTTACATAAATGTTCACATATGCATCAAGTAAGCAAAGATGAGCTCATCTTACTATATTCTTTCAAGACATCATTCATTTCGTCTCATAATTCTCATATCATGTCAAGTATTTTATCCATTGAATCATTGAAATTCTGATGGATATTCAAATAGTACACTCAAAATGTTTAGCCCTAATTGTAACATATGCTCGAGAGGGATTATATTAGGATTACCAGTCCAGGCTAAATCCCATAGCAACAATGAAGGACCTAATTCAATAAGGAAATTTCATTTATCCATCAACCAATATTCAAACGGAATTTAACCCTTTTCCAAACAATCTCAAGCATGTAATCATTCCTTATGTTATAACATTCAAATTAACTCACATAAATATAAAACACATTCCATATAACACAACATTCAATTTATCATATTTACAAGCTCAATTAAGTTACACGAACTTACCCCGACACTTGTTCACGTATATAAATCTACTAATCCGAAACTTTCTCTTTTCCTCGATATAGCTTTGAATTTGTGTTGTCTGGATCTATATAAATGAATTTATTCATCAATTTATCACATTTCACATTCAAGTGAACTCAATTTACATCCTAGGAAAAATTACCGTTTTTCCCCTAACTTTTCCATAAATGCCAATTTCATCCCTAGGCTCGAAAAATGAAATTTATGCAATTTACCCCCTATTCCAAGTCTAACCAAAATTTCACTATAAAATTTACAGCACAGACATTCTATAAAATTCAAAATTTTTCTTCACTTTTCACAACTTTACATTTTAGTCCCTAAATCATGTTTTCATCAAAAATCACTTTGTAAAAGTTGTTTATCAATCAACAACCTTTCATTTTCTACAATAAATTTCAAATTTTCAGCATATTCATCCATGACATAATTTCCACTGTTTGATAACTTTTCAAATTACTAAAAGCTTACCCAATTAAGCCAAGAAAGTTTTCTCTCTCTCTCCTAGGGTTTCCATGTATTTTGGGGATGAATATGACATAAAATAAGATGATATTTCTTTTTTCTTCTTTTAATTAATTAAATTAATTCAATTTCTAATTTTGTCCTTGCCATTTTTTTAAATTTCCATGGATGAGTCACCAAAAATATCTACATACTTTTATTTAATCGTCTAATTACCATATAAAGACCTCAAGTTTTGAATTCCATAGCTATTTAATCCTTCTAGCTACTACAATTTAACTTTTACATTTTATGCGATTTGGTCCTTCCCGTAATTAAACACTTAATCGATAAAATTTTCTTATCAGAAATTTCACATGATATTTCTAACATAATATGTATCATGTAATAAAATTAAAAAAAATTATTTTTGGCTCGAATTTGTGGTCCCGAAACCACTGTTCCTATTTCACTGAAATTGTGCTGTTACAAAGACCATAGCTAAAAGATGTTATGGCATCACGATTCTAACAAGAAAGACCATAGCTGAGAGATGTTATGGCATCATGATTCTATCGAGTAAGATCATAGCTGAAAGATGCTATGACATCACGAATCAAACAAATAAGTCCATAGTTGAAAACACTAAGGCAACACGATGGAAAATGAATAAGACCATAGTTGAAAGACACTATGGAAACACAATGGAAAATGAAGAAGACCATGGTTGAAAGACACTATGGCATCAAGTTGAGAATAAATAAAACCATGGTTGAAAGACACCATGGCACCCTCCGATCATTTGCTATTCAGGTAACACATTTCAAGTAAGGTATGTATCGTAAGTATGAATACTAGTTAAACGCTTGACTAGTATAGTTTGATAATGAATGTTAATGCCTTTGTGTGATTATATTCTTCATATGTCTATAAATATGTTAACTAATGATGTTGTGGTGTGTTTAGGGAATTAAATGGTTATATGAGAATTTTCCAAGTATTCGATGTTATTTCATTTGATTCAACGGATGATTTAAGTTTTAATGAATGGATTCGAATATAAAAAGAATTATGTTATGGAAACATTAAATGGTAAATGTTGGTAAATGAATATAAATAAAAGGGAACCAAATGAGAAACAGATTGAGGAATTATGTATTGAACTTCATATTGATATGTTGTAACACCTCTTACCCGTACCCGAGGCCGGGATAAGGTACGAGGCATTACCGGACAAACATACAAACATTAAACTAAAATACGGGCCATAAAATTTCATTCATATTTCAAAATGTTCATTCACTTACACATAGTCCCTTATTTGAGTCTACGAAGCCCAAAACATACTTTAGAAAGGGTTCGGGACTAAACCGAGAACTTACGAAAATCTTGGAAATTTTATGCTTTAAGGTTCCACACGCCCGTGTCCCAAAGTCGTGTTCCATACACGGCTGAGACACATGGTCGTGTCTCTGCCTGTGTGGAATATACCTAGGCTATTTTTCAAGCTTTGGTCAACCTTAATCTCTTACACACTTATACATTTATACCAAGATTATCATCTTACCAAATATCTTCAGCTTAATCATCAAGCATTCATATTTAAAGCTAGATCATGTCTTTATAAAGTACCACAATTCGATGCATGAGAATAACATGTTTGCTGAAACATTTCAATTCAACTCCATACCCAACAAGCATTACATTGAGACTAGTCATATATATATATATATATATATATATATATACATGTCATCATACATATCATTCTCTTACTGTTTTCTTATAAACACATATCATTTATTTCATTATATCAATATTTCATATACCATAGTTTCCATGTATTCCACATATATTTATTTTCCTCCTCCTCCTCTCCATTCCATGTAACACCCCGAACCCGAGACCATCGCCGGTGTCGGACACGAGGGGTTAGCAAGCCAAGTTCACTTGTTTTGCCCATCCATTGGACATTTCTAGTCAGGCTGGAAAAACTGCGTCACTGTCGCCTTAAAAATCATATCTCGAGTTTCAAAACTCAGAAACTGGTTTCGTAAATTTTCCCTGAATTTAGACTCATATATCCATCCATGGATTTATTTCTAGAATTTTTGGTTGGGCCAATTGGTACAGTTTATTAGTTAAAGTCACCCATGTTACAGGGATCGACTGATCTGACCTTCGCGCGGTATAACTTGAATATCTCTCTGTACAGGGATTTAATGCTGGTGCCGTTTGTTTCTCATGAAACTAGACTCAAAATGGAATTTTTACATATAAGGTATGACTCCTAATTCTTTCTGGATAATTTATAGTAAATTTTTAAAGTTGCGACAGGGAACCCAGAAACCGTTCTGGCCCTGTCTCACAATAGCTTTAATATCTCTTAACATGTAACTCCTATGACCATTTCGTTTCTTCCATATGAAAATAGACTCATCAATGTTCATTTACATAGCTGATTCACTATTTAATACCATTCCTACAAATTTTGGTGATTTTTCACATTCACGTTACCGCAGCTGGCAGCATCTGTTTTTGAGGTAGGTCTTACCTATTTTGTAGTCTCCATGAACCAACTAGTCTTGCCTTACATAGGTCCACATATGATCATTTTAACCATGCCAATGGCTGATCATGTGACCAACATTCCCATTTCCAATTCATAGTCACATCATGACACCATATATATATATACAAACCGCAAATAGTTTAAGTTGATACTTCACTATTACGAGCCATTTTCGCATGGCCGCATACATATACATCATAACATATTTAAACCAACAAGGGGTAGTCCTATACATGCCATTTCAAGTTCAACCAAGAATTTATACCAAAATGGGGGCTTGATAGTGTGGATGACTTCGACTTCAACGATCCCGAATCCGATTGCTATCGAGCGAAATCTAGAAAACTGAGAGCCAAAGCAATGAGTAAGCATTTTTATGCTTAGTAAGTCTCAAGGAATATAATCAACTCTAATTACAGCAATATATTCACATAGTTAAATACATCATTTCATTAATGCACATTCACATAATCATACTTACTTCACCATCCCAACTCTTATGTTCATACATAAATAACGGCTTCATTAAGGCCGATAACTCGTTCCATCATAGGAGCGGATATTCACACGCTCTTACTCCTAGCGCATAAAGCACACACCGCACTTACCTTGTCATTGGGAAATTTCACAAGTGCATTAGCTGAAATTTTCCAGCAAGCTTATAATTTTCAAATCACATACCTTCGAGTTTAACCGGATGTCGCTACTCGATCAATCGCCTTCGGGACATAGCCCGGTTATGGTAACCCGCACCAAGGCCTCACGGACTTAACCCGGATATCACGATTTGCACAAATGCCTTCGGTCTTAGCCCGGATAGAATGACTCGCATACGAATGCCTTCGGTCTTAGCCCGGATGTAGCCACTAGCACAATTGCCTTCGGTCTTAACCCGGTTATAATTTCCAGCATAATTTTCTTCGGCTTAGCCCGGATATCATTCAATTTCTCATGCACACATACATCAATAATCATTGGACATACATATTTATTTTCGTTACTAAGGCTCAATCACAATTATAATCACTAACATAATCGCCTTTCGGGACTTAGCCCGGTATCATTCAAATACTCATACACACATAAATCAATAATCGATACATCCATATTTCATTCCACATAATTCAAGTAAGGTCACTTCTTGAGGACTTACCTCGGATGTTGTCGAACGGCTTTTACGGCTATTCGATTACTTTTTCCTTCCCCTTGTCCAATTGTGGCCCTCTTAGCTCTAGAGCTAATTCAAACAAATTCAATTTATCAAAACCTCATTGTGCTAGCTTATGGCCGAATATGACAAGGAATTTAAATGGTCATATGGCCACCCTTTAGCTTGAATACACAATGGTCATGCACATTTTATACTACATCAAGCAATTCAATACAATTTATTCGAGCATCAAGGAAAAGCTAAGGCCTTCAATAGGCTACCCAAGGCCGAATATACTTGTCCATGTTGAGGCCAATTATGCACTTAATACCACACAAAACAGCATGCATTTTACTAGTTAATGCTTTGCATATTGTAGCTCAAAACTTACAATATAGCATCAAGCACTCATATGTGTGCTAGGCCGAATGTGCTTACAATTTCACAATTATTCTTCAACATCTTCTTCTTTAAACAAACTTATTCATCACTTCCTTCATAACCAAAACATCATGTGCAAACATATATATACATATATGAGCATGGCCAATTTCAAGGTGTCCATAGCCATCCAAAACACAAATTTTAACTAACATGCAAGAAGCATGAACCATGCTCATGAATGCATCATGACCGAATATGACAATCATGCTCCTTTTCAACTTCAATCATGATAAAACAAAAGAAAGCTCAAAATCTTACTCAAGAGTAGACAATCCATCATTGCATGCATCATCATCAAGCTTCACACTTAGCATGCAATGGCTTTATCACCATAACAACTTTGGCCAAATACCATTTCCATGGCTTAACAAAGATTTGAGCCATGGCTAACATGCACATCAAGTTAGCAGCCAAAACATGCATGAAACTCCTAACACAACCTCATACATACCTTAATCTTGATGCAAACTTAGCCAAATCTCCTTCTAGATCTCTTCCAAACCAAGCATGAAGCAAAAATCCTCCTTCTTCCTTAGTTTTGGCTCAAAGAAAGGATGAACAAAATTTTTTCTTTCCTTCTCTACAACTCACGGCAATGGGGGGATTACCACACTCACACACATTTTTTTTTCATTTTTTATCACCCATACACCTTTGTTTATTATTTCACCCTAATGCACCAACAAAACATGTTTCATGACATGTTTAGCCCATCCTCCTTGTCATGGCCGCCACCACCTATAAAGGGGAATTTGACATGCAAGTCCATTATTTTGCATGCATGCTTTAATTAGTCATCACACATTTCCTATCATACTTTAAAAGTTCATTACTAAGTCCTTTCTTGTGGAATTCACCCTTATAACACTAAATCAATCATCATAAAATGTCATACATGAGCACACACATATTATAGGCATCAAAATAAATTTTTCATTATTTTTATGCCTCGGTTTTGTGGTCCCGAGACCACCTTCCGACTAGGGTCAATTTTGGGTGTCACAACTCTCCCCCACTTAAGAAATTTTCGTCCCCGAAAATCTTACCGTAAATAGGTTTGGATATCGCTCTTTCATAGAGTTCTCGATCTCCCAAGTAGCTTCTTCTATCCCGTGCTTGAGCCATAACACTTTTACTAGCGGAACCCGCTTGTTTCACAACTCTTTCACTTCTCGTGATAGGATACGAATCGGTTCTTCCTCATAACTCATATTAGCTTGAATTTCAATTTCGATGGACTAATCACGTGCGATGGATCGGATCTATAGCGTCAAGCATCAAACGTGAAACACATCGTGAACCTTTTCGAGTTCGGGGCAAAATCAAACGATATGCCACCGGATCGACTCGCTTCGGATATCTCATATGGCCCAACGAACCTCGGGCTCAACTTGCCCTTACGGCCGAATCTGAGTATCTTTTCCTAGGCGATACCTTGAGAAACACTTTATCACCCACCGATACTCGATATCCTTACGCTTCAGTCCGCGTCGACTTCGACGATCGGAGGCTATCTTCGACTTTCACGGATTACTTTCACTTTCTATTCAGCATCCCTAATCAAATCCACCCGAAAATCTTGCTTTCACCGAGCTCGGTCCAAAACAATGGTGTACGGCATTTACGACCGCATAAGGCCTCGTAGGGTGCCATCTTAATACTTGATTGAAAGTCGTTGTTGTAAGCGAATTCAATCAACGGCAAATACCGCTCCCATGAACCACTAAACTCGAGGACGCAACATCTTAACATATCCTCAAGTATCTGAATTATCCGCCGGATTGACCATCGGTTTGGGGGTGAAAGGCGGTCTGAAATGCAACTTGGTACCCAAAGCTTCTTGCAACTTTTTCCAAAATCGCGAGGTAAATCTCGGATCTCTATCCGACACGATGGAAATAGGCACCCGTGTAATCTCACAACTGAGAAACGTACAATTCAGCTAATTTGTCCATTGAAAAATCCGTACGTACGGGGACAAAGTGGGCCGACTTAGTCAATCAATCTACCACGACCCAAACCGCATCCTTCTTACTTGCTGACAATGGCAGTCCGGATACAAAGTCCATTATGACTCGATCCCATTTCCACTCGGGTATCGTGATTTGCTGAAGTAATCCTGAAGGCACCTGATGTTCCGCTTTAACTTGTTGACATATTAAACATCTCGAAACAAAGTCGGAGATGTCTCGCTTCATACCATGCCACCAAAACTGACGTTTCAAATCATTGTACATCTTCGTACTCCCGGTGGATTGCCATTCGCTACAATGGGCTTCATTCGAATTATCGAAATGAGTTCAATTCTTTGGAACACACAGACGACTTTTGAACCTCAAACAATCGTCATCATCGATTTGAAACTCAATCCTTGTTCGAACACACTCACTTTCGCTTTTGCGCCAACTCGTCGTCGACTTTCCGAGCTTCTTGAATTTTGATGTATCAATAGTGGTTTGGCTTTCAATTCAGCTACTAACACACTATCGGATCGAACAAACAAGTGCACGCTCATCGCCGTAAGCGAATAATGATTTACGACTCAAGGCATCCGCAACCACATTCGCCTTTCCCGGTGATAGTCAATGACCAGCTCGTAATCCTTTAACAGCTCGAGCCAACGTCTTTGTCGCAGATTTAAGTCTCTTTGGATCATCAAATATTTGAGACTTTTGTGATCCGAGTATACATGGCACCTTTCACCAAATAAGTAATGTCGCCAAATCTTTAAGGCGAATACGATGGCGGCCAATTCGAGATCATGAGTCGGATAATTTTTCTCATGTGGCTTTAATTGCCTCGACGCATAGGCCACAACTCGACCTTCTTGCATTAATACGCAACCTAACCCAAGTAGAGAGGCGTCGCTATAGATGACAAACTCTTTGCGGACTCGGGTTGCACTAGAACTGGGCTTCACCAAATAAGTTTTCGCTTGATCGAAACTTTTTGGCATTTCTCCGTCCATTCGAACTTAACATCCTTTTGGAGTAAGCCGTCATCAGCGTGGCTATCGTTGAGAAGCCTTTTACAAATCGTCGGTAATAACCGGCAAGCCCCAAAAAGCTTCGAACCTCAGTAATATTTCTCGGAGGCTTCCAATTAAGTATGGCTGAAATTTTATTCGGGTCGACTCGAATACCCGATGCAGATACCACATGACCCAAGAAGCTAACCTCTCTAACCGTAACTCACACTTGCTGAACTTAGCATATAATTGCTTATCCCGTAAAATTTGCAAAGACTAACCGCAGGTGTTCAGATGTTTGGTCTCATTTCTTGAATAGACCAAGATGTCATCAATGAACACGACTACTAATCGATCCAAATATGGTCTAAAGATCCGATTCATTAAATCCATAAATACCGTAGGGCATTAGTGAGCCCAAACGGCATCACTAGGAACTCATAGTGACCATATCTCGCTCAAGGCGCCTTGGGTACGTCCAATCTCGGATTCGCAATTGATAATAGCCCGATCTCAAATCTATTTTCGAGAACACCGAGGCTCCTTTAGTTGATCGAACAAGTCATCGATACGTGGCAACGGATATTTGTTCTTTATTGTCGCTTTATTAAGTCGACGATAATCGATGCACAACCGCATGGTTCCATCCTTCTTTTCACGAACAACACCGGCGCACCCAAGGCGAAAAACTCGGGAGCAAAACCTCTATCCACCAATTCTTGCAACCGAGCTTCTAACTCCTTTAATTCCGTTGGTGCCATACGATACGGAGCTATCAAAATTGAGTGGTACCAGTACCAATTCGATGCCAAATTCTATTTCCGAACAGTGGTAAACCCGCAATTCTTCGTGGAAAACATTCGGTATTCACAAACCACGCACACAGATTCGGTTTCTTTTCGATTCCTTGTCATCGAAAGCACGTGACGCAAGGTATGCTTCGCACTCTTTTCTTACATATTTTCGGGCCAACATTGCGATATTACAACCGGCAACCCTTTAAGTCCGTAGACTTAACCCGAATTATCTCGTTATTCGCGCACCTCAAATCGATAGTCTTGCTTTTGCAATTTACGACCGCATCGTGCATGGTCAACCCATCCAAACCAAGAATAACGTCGAATTCATCGAACGGCAAAAGCATCAAGTCCGCCGGGAAACAAGAACCTCGGAACACTAGGGGACTTTTCTTGCACACTTTGTTGACAAGCACGTAATGACCCAAGGGGTTTGACACCCGAATTACAAACTCAGTAGACTCAATAGGCAAAGTCTTACTGGATACTAAGGTTTCACATATATAAGATTGAGTAGAACCAGGGTCAATCAAAGCAATCACATTAGTATTGAAAAGAGTGAAAGCACCGTAATGACATCCGGAGAGGCAGATCCTCGGCGTGTGCGTATGGCATAAGTCCTCGCAGAGCACGAGCCTCGGATCCGGTGGTAGCATCTCTAGATCCTCTCCGACCGCCAATCGACATTGCCCATATTTCTAGGTGGCCTACCTCGAGCAAAGGTAGCACCCGAGTTTCCACTCGATTCACATTCTGCTCAAGCATCCTCGGGCAATCCTTCCTAAAGTGGTCGGCCGATCCACACTTATAGCAGGAGCGATCACGAAACCAACAGCTCCCGAATGCCATTTGCCACAATGTTGACACTCCGCCTCTCTCGGCGATCATTTCCACCATCGGGCGATCAAGTGACTCGTGTGGTCACAGGGTCGATCGCGTCCTCGTCTAGAAAAGCCCAAAGCGCCTCTAGACCGGTTCACATCATCTCGAAATCTCTTGATTGCTGTTGAAGAGACTTTCCGAGGACCTCTTCGAATTCTCCAGTTCCCACATCAGCTTTTTGTTTCTCCTTTCTAAGCTCTTCGACTTTACAAGCTCGCTCAACAAGTACTACGATCTCTCGATTTCGAGAATGCCAACGAACATCCTTATATCATCATTCAGCCCATCCTCGGCGTTTACACATAATAGCTTCTAAGAAATGCATTCTCGCATCGTGTCGGCTAAGCCTCACAAATTTTCGCTTCATAGTCGGTAACCGACATAGAACCTTGCTTAAGATCAAGAAATTCCTTCGCTTTTGGTCGATGAATCTCGATCGATATACTTTTTTTTTTTTCGAACTTGGTTTGAAAGAATTCCCAAGTCACTTGCTCTCTAGGTACCACGAAGTCGAGTACTCCACCAATAGTAGGTGGAATCACGTAGCAAGGAGATGGTACACTTTAAGCACTCATCGGTGTACAAGATAGCTCATCGAGCACCGGATAGTGTTGTCCAACCAAAATTCAGCTCGCTCAAGATCATCATCATCCGTAGCTTTAAATTCAGTGGCCCCATGTTTTCGAATCCTATCGATTGGGGCTTACTTGACCTTATTTGGTCATTCACGGAGGTATTGTAGGTGCGGGGTTGCATTTGTCGGGAATGGAGGTTGTGGGACAGCCGTGTTAGTTCGAATGTATTGATTAAACCATTCGCTCATCACACTATAAAAGGCTTGCCTAGCCTCATCATTCGGATTGTGGCCATAGGTTGAGAGTCCGCCGGCGCTGTCCCTTGTGCGGGAGCAGCGCCACACTCTCCACATCATCAGCTATTGCTCGGTTGCGATCGGGATCCATTGCTATAAACAAACTCAAAGTCAAATTGTCAAAATCACCACACTATCGATTCATCATTTAATGGCATGTATAGCTAGACCCCAAACACCTCACGGTAGTCCTAGAATCGACTAAACCGTGGCTCGATACCAATAAAATTGTAACACCCGAACTCGAGACCATCGCCGTGTCGGACACGAGGGGTTAGCAAGCCAAGTTCACTTGTTTTGCCCATCCATTGGACATTTCTAGTCAGGCTGGAAAAACTGCATCACTGTCGCCTTAAAAATCATATCTCGAGTTTCAAAACTCAGAAACTGGTTTCGTAAATTTTCCCTGAATTTAGACTCATATATCCATCCATGGATTTATTTCTAGAATTTTTGATTGGGCCAATTGGTACAGTTTATTAGTTAAAGTCACCCATGTTACAGGGATCGACTGCTCTAACCTTCACGCGGTATAACTTGAATATCTCTCTGTACAGGGCTTTAATGCTGGTGCCGTTTGTTTCTAATGAAACTAGACTCAAAATGGAATTTGTAAATATAAGGTATGACTCCTAATTCTTTCTGGATAATTTATAGTAAATTTTTAAAGTTGCGACAGGGAACCCAGAAACCGTTCTGGCCCTGTCTCACAATAGCTTTAATATCTCTTAACATGTAACTCCTATGACCATTTCGTTTTTTCCATATGAAAATAGACTCATCAATGTTCATTTACATAGCTGATTCACTATTTAATACCATTCCTACAAATTTTGGTGATTTTTCACATTCACGTTACTGCAGCTGGCAGCATCTGTTTTTGAGGTAGGTCTTACCTATTTTGTAGTCTCCATGAACCAACTAGTCTTGCCTTACATAGGTCCACATATGATCATTTTAACCATGCCAATGGCTGATCATGTGACCAACATTCCCATTTCCAATTCATAGTCACATCATGACACCATATATATATATATACAAACCGCAAATAGTTTAAGTTGATACTTCACTATTACGAGCCATTTTCGCATGGCCGTATACATATAAATCATAACATATTTAAACCAACAAGGGTAGTCCTATACATGCCATTTCAAGTTCAACCAAGAATTTATACCAAAATGGGGCTTGATAGTGTGGATGACTTCGACTTCAACGATCCCGAATCCGATTGCTATCGAGCGAAATCTAGAAAACCGAGAGCCAAAGCAATGAGTAAGCATTTTATGCTTAGTAAGTCTCAAGGAATATAATCAACTCTAATTACAGCAATACATTCACATAGTTAAATGCATCATTTCATTAATGCATATTCACATAATCATACTTACTTCACCATCCCAACTCTTATGTTCATACACAAATAACGGCTTCATTAAGGCCGATAACTCGTTCCATCATAGGAGCGGATATTCACACGCTCTACTCCTAGCGCATAAAGCACACACCGCACTTACCTTGTCATTGGGAAATTTCACAAGTGCATTAGCTGAAATTTTCCAGCAAGCTTATAATTTTCAAATCACATACCTTCGGAGTTTAACCGGATGTCGCTACTCAATCAATCGCCTTCGGGACATAGCCCGGTTATGGTAACCCGCACCAAGGCCTACGGGACTTAACCCGGATATCACGATTTGCACAAATGCCTTCGGGTCTTAGCCCGGATAGAATGACTCGCACGAATGCCTTCGGGTCTTAGCCCGGATGTAGCCACTAGCACAATTGCCTTTGGGTCTTAACCCGGTTATAATTTCCAGCATAATTGTCTTCGGGGCTTAGCCCGGATATCATTCAATTTCTCATGCACACATACATCAATAATCATTGGACATACATATTTATTTTCGTTACTAAGGCTCAAACACAATTATAATCACTAACATAATCGCCTTCGGACTTAGCCCGTATCATTCAATACTCATACACACATAAATCAATAATCGATACATCCATATTTCATTCCACATAATTCAAGTAAGGTCACTTCTTGAGGACTTACCTCGGATGTTGTCGAACGGCTTTTACGGCTATTCGATTACTTTTTCCTTCCCCTTGACCAATTGTGGCCCTCTTAGCTCTTGAGCTAATTCAAACAAATTCAATTTATCAAAACCTCATTGTGCTAGCTTATGGCGAATATGACAAGGAATTTAAATGGTCATATGGCCACCCTTTAGCTTGAATACACAATGGTCATGCACATTTTATACTACATCAAGCAATTCAATACAATTTATTCGAGCATCAAGGAAAAGCTAAGGCCTTCAATAGGCTACCCAGGGCGAATATACTTGTCCATGTTGAGGCCAATTATGCACTTAATACCACACAAAACAGCATGCATTTTACTAGTTAATGCTTTGCATATTGTAGCTCAAAACTTACAATATAGCATCAAGCACTCATATGTGTGCTAGGCCGAATGTGCTTACAATTTCACAATTATTCTTCAACATCTTCTTCTTTAAACAAACTTATTCATCACTTCCTTCATAACCAAAACATCATGTGCAAACATATATATACATATATGAGCATGGCCGAATTTCAAGGTGTCCATAGCCATCCAAAACACAAATTTTAACTAACATGCAAGAAGCATGAACCATGCTCATGAATGCATCATGACCGAATATGACAATCATGCTCCTTTTCAACTTCAATCATGATAAAGCAAAAAGAAAGCTCAAAATCTTACTCAAGAGTAGACAATCCATCATTGCATGCATCATCATCAAGCTTCACACTTAGCATGCAATGGCTTTATCACCATAACAACTTTGGCCAAATACCATTTCCATGGCTTAACAAAGATTTGAGCCATGGCTAACATGCACATCAAGTTAGCAGCCAAAACATACATGAAACTCCTAACACAACCTCATACATACCTTAATCTTGATGCAAACTTAGCCAAATCTCCTTCTAGATCTCTTCCAAACCAAGCATGAAGCAAAAATCCTCCTTCTTCCTTAGTTTTGGCTCAAAGAAAGGATGAACAAAATTTTTTCTTTCCTTCTCTACAACTCACGGCAATGGGGGGATTACCACACTCACACACATTTTTTTTTCATTTTTTATCACCCATACACCTTTGTTTATTATTTCACCCTAATGCACCAACAAAACATGTTTCATGACATGTTTAGCCCATCCTCCCTTGTCATGGCCGCCACCACCTATAAAGGGGAATTTGACATGCAAGTCCATTATTTTGCATGCATGCTTTAATTAGTCATCACACATTTCCTATCATACTTTAAAAGTTCATTACTAAGTCCTTTCTTGTGGAATTCACCCTTATAACACTAAATCAATCATCATAAAATGTCATACATGAGCACACACATATTATAGGCATCAAAATAAATTTTTCATTATTTTTATGCCTCGGTTTTGTGGTTCGGAGACCACCTTCCGACTAGGGTCAATTTTGGGCTGTCAGATTCCACATCCTTAATGTATATAGCATTCTTGTAAGTACGATTTCACAATTTACTAATAAATGCTCATATCAAACTGTCCACACGAGTCATAGTCACTTACTTATTTATAATTCGAGCTACAGAGCTCCAAATTAAGATCTGTAAATTTCTCCTGAAACTAGACTCACATATATTTCCACCATAAAATTTTCATAATTTTTGGTTTAGCCAATTAGTACAGTTTATTCATTAAATTTTCCCCTATTTCACTTTCTGACAGTTATGACCTCTCTTCACTAAAAATTAATTATCTTATAGTACAGAACTCGGATAATATTATTTTTGATTTATCTTGAAAATAGACTCATTAGGGATTTTAAAAATATAAGTTTGAGCCTCTAATTATTTTTCTCTAAATTTTTGTGATTTTCCAAAGTCAGAACAGGGGATCACGTAATCATTCTGAACCAGTATCACAAAAACATAAATATCTCAAAATATAGAACTCCTTTGCTTGTTCTGTTTCTTTTATATGAAAATAGACTCATTAATATTTAATTTGATATCTCATTCAGTCTCTGATTCAATTTATACTATTTTTGGTGATTTTTCAAAGTCACATCACTGCTACTGTCCAAAACAGTTTTATTGCTAATTCACTCTTTCACACTTTCTTTGTATTAACCTCATTTTAACATACATATCACAAATCATTTTCACCACATTTCATACATCACAAGTATAGGCCCATGATCACAAGGTCACCATAAAATCATCCTCACGTATAACTTACTTGTTTATAACCTTACCACATCCCGGTCACTTAATGTACACATCATTCACATAACCAAGTTCCTACACTTATTCATCACAAAACTCGCAAAGCAATACATAGAGAGTCTCCCGTTGAACACTTAGTACCACCCATGTGACCTAGCCAGTTTATCTCGTAGCTCTCTTGTCTACATGGTGTCCTTCACCTAGAACCACCCATGTGACCTAGCTACATATATCCCGTAGCTCTCTTGTCTACATGGTGTACACATAGTATCACCCATGTGACCTAGCTACATCATAATGTCTTGTAGCTCTCTTGTACACATGATGTGCACCCAGACCATACATGTGACCTAACTACATACCATCTCAGATCATCCAATCTTTCCAAGGTTCAACCGGATTTCTCTCTTTTCCAACAATTTCACCAATCAAGTAATTATCAACAAACATATTTCCAACATTATTATAAAATATCATAATACAAGTAAAATTAATGTATTACTTACATATAAACTTACATCTCATTTAATATCAATGCAATAACATTAAATTACACATTGCCTTATTAAAAATCATATGAACTTACAATTTCCCATAATATCCATAATCATAGAAACCACATTTAGGTATGATAATTCAATGCACTTCATGTACCATAGACATATTTTTAAATAAATTCATAAACTGGGCACCATAAACATTTAATTTAACATAATTCAATTAACTCACTAAATTTAACTTTCAAATATAAATTACAACATTATTACTGTATTATTATCACACCAACTTACATACTTTCAACACCTCGGCAATCATAGTAAATATATCAGTTTTACATTGAAACATGCATAAATTAATGCTTATTATACATATGAACTTACCTCGATACTAAAACGGCCATTTTACTAACTTTCCCAATTTTCAATTTTTCTCTCATTCTAGGTTCAAATCTCGTTTTCTGAGATCTAAAACATCATATTTTACTTATCTAATTAATGTAATATTCAAAACAGTCCTTAACTCAAACTTTGGAAAAATTACAATTTTACCCCTAAACTTTTGCATATTTACACTTTTGCCCCTAGGCTCGGGAATTAAACTTCATCCCTTATTCTTATGTTTTATGACATGCTAATCACTTTTTCCTTCTATGGAAACATCAAATTCTCACTCTAACATATACTTATGACTATTAGGTATTTTTACTAATTAAGCCCTTTTACTCGTTTTTACTCAAAACCGAGTAGCACAAGTTGTCTAACATAATTTAAAACCTCATATTCTATCATAAAACATCAAAATAAACACATTTCACCTATGGGTTTTTCCAAATATGAACCCTAGCTTTAATTATTGCTAGAATAAGCTTAATCAAATTACCGGGATTCCAAAAACGTAAAGAACTTGAAAAATGGGGTTAGAACGGACTTACTATTGAGCTTGGAAAGCTTGAAAACCCTAGCCATGGCTTCCCCCATGCTAATTTCGGTCTCCATGAAAAAGATGAGTCAATTTTGGCTTTATTTTCCCTTTTTATTTCTTTTAATTACCAAATGACCAAAATGCCCTTCCTTACTAAACTTTCAAAAATTCCATCCATGTCCAATTTTTGTCCATAACTTAGAAATTGGTCAAATTTCTATTTAAGACCTCCTAATTAATATTTCAAAGCAATTTCATACTAGAAACTTCTAGAATGCAAGTTTTGCAACTTATTCAATTTAGTCCCTAACTTCAAATTGAGCACTTTATGCATAGAATTTCTTCACGAAATTTTCACACAATCATGCAATCATATTATAGACCTCAAAATAATCATAAAATAATTATTTCTATCTCAAATTTTGTGGTCTTGAAACCTCTGTTCCAACTAGACCCAATTTTGGGCTATTACATATGTTATGTATTCAATTGACTAGATATGCTCTTTAATATACCTACTAACCTTGTGGTGTGTTGTGAATTGGAAGGAAAAGTATGCTTAATTTTAAATGAGCAATGTTTTAATGGTTTAATCATTTATGTTCGATAAGTTAGGTTTTCTTTATATGAGATTACTAAGCATTGGTTTCTTACGTAGTTGTTTTTCCTTGTCTTGTAGATTGTTGGAAAGCTCAATCGGTTGGAATCAAGTTGGAGTACGTTCATACTATCCATCCTTTATCTCGGTAGAATATTTGGATATATTGATGTCGGGTTATAAATGGCATGAATTAGGAGCCCTTAAGTTATTTTGTTTATGATAATGTTGTTTATAAGTTAGTTTAAGTAAGCTTTGTGGTTATAAATGTTTAGTATCTTTGGTGTATGTTTGAAACTTGATGTGCTTTTGGTTATTAGATAAATACCTTTAGTGATTAGCTTGATATATGGTAAACATATGTGATGAAATGGAGACTTAGATAATATCTTGTAAATATTGAGTATGGATTTGTTCAGAATTTTAAATTGTGGTACTAATAAGGGTACATTTTATAGAACTTATTGCGGTACCAATAAGCATACAAGGGAACAAGGTTGATTGTGATTGTGGTGCCTATTATTGGTACATTGGTTAGAACTTATTGGATGATTGATTTGGTATGTTTTGAGTGTGATTAGAATATTTTTTGATCATATTAATGCTTATAGAAACAGTGTGTTTTGATGTGCAAGAATAGAGTTTGAAATGGCTTGGTTTAGGGGCAATTTGTGTTGCACATGGCCTGGGACATAGGTTGTCACACGGCTGTGTGTCATTTTAATTTTAGGTGCAGGTTCCATACGGCCTGCGACATGGCTGTGTGACCATATTTCAAATTCACACCCGATCTAATACATGGCCTGTAGCACAGTCGTGTGACGCACGTCAATGAGTTACACGGGCAGACACACGGGCTAGACACAACCATGTTTCCCATAATTCGAATGCCAAACGGTCTGGGCTATGTCACACGGCCTAGCCAGACAGCCGTGTGACACCTGTTTCCAAATTTTTAACTTTTTCCTAAACTTTATTATTTGTTTTGATTTGGTCCCTGAATGTTCCCTGTAACACCCCAAACTCGGCCCAGACGTCATGACCAGATCTGGCGATGTCACATTGAAGTGTTTTTCGAAATCTAAGACTCATCATTTAAAACCCCTTCTTTAAAATGCCTCTTTGTATAGATTGAAAAGCCATTTTAAAGTCTTACTGCTTATTCATAATGTGGGACTTGTACTTTTAAAGGTTGCTTTTAGTGAAACGTTATTAATTTTGTAAACGGTTTGTTATTCGATAAGCTTTGAAGATGTGTTACGTATTTGTGGTGGTTTTGAAAATGTTTGACTTTTTTTGAAAAATCGCATTTTTTCTACTACTAGCAGTTGTAAATCACAAATAAATTTGAGTAAAATGCCAAAATCAAAAATAAACCCGAGAGGCCTTATTACATAATGTAAAACCCAAAATTAATTATTATATTTAAAGTTAACTAAGTCGAATGGCCACCACTGAGTCCTCCGTCGCACCGATCCGCCTAAGTCTAAGGATTTCCTGCACAGTTAGCAGATGAGTGAGTTTACAAAAACTCAGTGTGTGAAATCCCACAATAGCAATGAATCAGAGCAAACACAACGTGGGCCTAAGCCATTTTAGTTTAAGTTAGGGCCTTAGCCCATATTAGTAACAGTAGCAGTCTGGGCCTGAGCCCATTTTAGTAACAGTATCAGTGGGGCCTAAGCCAATAACAGTATCAGTATAATATGCAATCAGAAAATCCTACCCAATCCAGCCTCTACACACCATCTCTGTACTAACCCTACATACCATGTGGGGATAAAATTGAACTACCCATCCCTACACTCCAAGTAGCACCGGTTGCGGCATTAAAACAATATTTGCAGCGGAGGTGCCAGTAATTGGCTTATAGCCTTTCAATACACTACTTCCAAAATCAGATATCCCACCCTATGCAATACAACATAATATAAATGTATATGCAGTATAAATGGCATGCTCAAACAGTCATACATCACATAGGGGTATATTAGACATTTACAAAAATAAGGGTCTAGGTACACTTACCGGCCCAACAGTAGGTCCACAATCGTCTTGGACGACTCGTGCAACCTTAACAATCAATCATTGATAATGGGCCCATGGACCATATTAAGGGCCCATATGGGCCCCACACGTTTGTATGGCCCACAAAGCCCAAAAATGGCCTTAGCCGTGTGGTTTACACAGCCTGGCCCAATATTTACCACACTTTTGTGTGATTTTCTTGTATGGGGCCCACAGGCCCATTGGGCCTACACGGCCCAGTTCGGCTAAAAAATGGTCTGATATCATTTCGGCCCATGAAAATGCCCATTTCCATCTCATCGACCACACGGCCATGTTTTGTTACACGGCCTGCCACACAGGCGGCCACACACCCATGTGGTGTCGACAGCCCACTTTTCGGCTTTTCAATTTTTGTCATTTCACATCTAATGGTAGTATTACACACACCTGTTATGAAATTGTAGCCGAGACGCTTCCGAGATCAAAGCACCTATAATTAACAACAACCCTACCATCAGTCCATATTCATGGTTAATCCAAAACCATAGTATTGAAAATACTTTAACTGATTTATCGCTACTTACCAATCGAACAATCGCAAAACCCCTTTTGTTCCAAAACCAATGTTTCCTTTCCAATGCTTTAACCTTCACACGAACAGTCTATAACCCAACATAAATATATCAAGTACTTAAAGCACTTACCACGAGTGAAAAGATCACTTGTTGGGAAAGAATAATCGGCCTAACCCCTTGACTATTAAGAGAGCCCCTAGCAACAATCGGCAGAACCACTGTGTTAAATGACATTCATCATTGTGGAATAAAGAATGAGTGAGAAGGATACATTCAGCCCACAGAAAAAGAAATCGAAATTTCCTAAGAAGAAGACTAACCAATATTCAGCCAAGACCCAAGCCTAAAAGTCGACACAATTGAAAAGGGGCATTCGGTTTAAGCAAGAGAAAAACAAAGGATATTAGGGTTCGACCAACACAATAGAAAAACAAAGAAACAAAGGGAAGTGAAGTGCCACTCAAGTAATCAGCCAAGTTGAGAAAGAGGAGAAAATAGAACCGGCAAAAAAGAAGAAGATAGGGGAAAGTAGTATTCGGCTAAGAACAAGGGAAATCGATATCATTCTTGGGGACCTTTGAGGGACTACCCGAGACCAAAAAGAAGAAAGAACACAAAACAAGCTATTTGCAAACCTGAAAAACAAGGAGAGGATTCGACACCCAACTAGACTATGACCGAAATTTTGATACAATGAATACCTCTATTTGGTCAAGGACCTAACACCTACAAAACTGAAACTCTGTGTGCCATCAGTTGAAATTTAGCACAAACACTTTCATACCATTCACATTCCCTAATTTCCTCCTCAATTTCCTCCTCTCCATCTCCTCAGATTCGGCTAAAAACAACCCCATTTAAATCTGTTCAAACTCTAAGTGTTTCAGTCAAACACAACTTCCTTCCACGACCACCAGTAAAAATAATCTCCATTTGCACAAGTAGGGATTCGAACCTCAAACCACTAGCACACTCCACACGCCACTATCCACTTGAACACCCTGAATTTGGGCCTAAAAGTTTTGGGCCTTGAGCATGGGAGCGGTTGAAGGCAGCTTATAATATTCTGTTGTACATGAAAATTTCGTAGTTGAAGGCTTGTTTTAGTGGTTAAGTGTTGGAGAAGTCCTGGGTTCAAACCTGGACTCTAGCAAAAATTTTGGTTTAAGGTGAATCAAACCCTAGGTGTAGTAGGTAGGCCTTAAGAATATTGTTGGAGAAATTGTGACACAAAAAGCCTTGTGGCTTAGTGGCAAGTAGCGTGTGGAGCATTTAAGGGGAGACATGGGTTCGAATCCCAGAGCAAGCAAAGAGCATTTATTTTGCTAACAGGGGGCGGCAAGAGTTGGTGTTGAATTTAAACTCTGATGATGGAGGGATCCCACATCGGGAAGCTAACATAAGAGTGGATGCGAAGCTGGCTTTAAATAGAGAAAACCATGAGGAGAGTAAAGGTACCCTTCTTGGCTGATCCCTTTTGCTTTGTGGCGTGCTCGGTTGGGTTGGGCGTCGGCTAAGAGTGCTCGGAGCGTGGATTAACTCCAGTCTCCAATCGAGTGTGTATTTCTCACTACTCTAGCTGTAGGATGGCTACTCTGGGCCGCGATAGGCCGAAAGGGGTCATGTGGGCCCAATGGGCCTACAAGCCCAATTGGATAAGTTGTTTGATTTTGTAGTAAATATTAGACTAGGCTAGGTGAATCTCATATTTGTGGCTGGATTTGGGCTAAAAGGGCCACATGAGCGTGTGGGCCCATTTGGGCAGAGAAAAGGCTTTAGGCCCATTCGTATTGTTATCCCTGTTTAGAATACTTTAGTTTACCAAATTACCAAAATACCTCTGGTTTGTAAAATTACTAAAATACCCTTGGTTTATAAAATCACCAAAATACCCCTGGTTTGTAAAATTACTAAAATACCCTTGGTTTATAAAATCACCAAAATACCCCTGGTTTGTAAAATTACTAAAATACCCTTGATTTTATAAAATACCCCTAGTTTGTAAAATTACCAAAATACCCCTGATTTGTGAAATTACTAAAATACCCTCGACCTGTAAAATTATTGAAATACCCTCGACTTGTAAAACTACCAAAGTACCCTTGATTTACAAAATTATTGTTTTACCCTCGATTTACAAAATTATCGAAATACCCTTGTAGGGTAGAAATACCGAAATACCCCTGTAGGGTAGAAATACTGAAATACCCCTGTAGGGTAGAATTACTAAAATACCCCTGTAGGGTAGAATTACCGAAATACCCCTGTAAGGTAGAATTACCAAAATACCATTGTAGGGTAGAACTACTAAAATACCCTTGTAAGGTAGAATTATCGAAATACCCCTGTAAGGTACAATTACTGAAATACCCCTGTAAGGTAGAATTACCAAAATACCCTTGTAGGGTAGAATTACTAAAATACCCTTGTAAGGTAGAATTATCGAATACCCCTGTAATGTAGAATTACTGAAATACCCCTGTAAGGTAGAATTACTGAAATACCCCTGTAGGGTAGAATTACCGAAATACCCTTGTAGGGTAGGAATACTGATATACCCCTGTAGGGTAGAATTGCCGAGAAACCCTTGTGGGGTAAAATTACCATTTTACCCTTAGGGTGTTAAATGATTGTTTGCCCTTGTCGGCAAGTGACTGACTTGGACTGTGTGGTTGACGAATTTGATTGTGAATATATGTTGATGATATGAATGACTCGACTGTGACTGTTTGATTCAAATATGGGCATGATATTCTGATTCTGTATGTTGTATGCCATGACATCTATATCTGTTGCATGGGTTATGGGTTATATTGATGGAGGAAGTAATGAAAGTCACTTGACCACGTCTTTGGAGGCTTTGCCTCAACTTATCGATATCCGAGCAGACAATGCCAAGAATCATAAGTGTAGGGTTTGGGTGGGTTGAGCTATTCCCCACATGGAGTGTAGGGTGATACGGTGGAGTGTAGCGGTTGGTTATAGGTCGGGTTGGGATTGCATTCCCATTCTAATTTTGATTCTCATACACGATCATCGATTCGATTTTGATTCATCACCTAATTTTGATTTTGATTCTGATTCTGATTCTGATTTTGATTTTGATTCTAGTTCTGATAATGTTTCTTATTCTGTAATGGGTTAAAGCCCATCTGCATCGTCTCGTTTTAGTGGGCTAAGGCCCAATTGATACTTAAATCGTAAGTAAGGTCAGGGCAGACTTTTATTTTTTATATAACCGATCGCCTTTTTATAGTAGGGATTTCACATCGAGTTTTCGTAAACTCACCTGCTTATTAACCTTTCGTAATTTCCACCTTAGACGGATCGGAGTCATGAGGGGCTCAAAGGAAGCCACACACACTATTTATTTTATAGTTTTGATTATTACTTTTAAATGTTTTATGTGGGCTGTAGTAAAGCCGTTGTAATTTTTTGGATTTCAAATTTGGAATTTTATTTATTGTTCTTATAATTGCTAGTATTAGAACACAGTTTTCCAAAGCAACTACTGTTTTTCAAAACATCACGTATCCACAATTGTTTTTAAATTAAGCTTCCGCAACTACCAAGATTTTTACAAGTTAAGAATGTTATTCAGCTGAGGTTTTCTAACAAGGTTTAAAAAGGGTATAAGTTTTTAATTATTAAGAAGGGTTTTTAATGGAAACATGGTTTTCGAAAAACACTTCAATGTGACACGCCAGATTCGAGCCAAACTTCTAGGTCGGGTTTGAGGTGTTATACCACTAGACCATCAGGCCTATTCTGTCATGTTTTTAACAACTTTTACTTATAACCCTATTGACCTAAGATAGGGGTTTAATTCCTAAAAGAAAATTTTTTTTGGAAGCCAAGGCTTGAACCCATGACTTTCCAGACACTCCCAGAGCACACAATCACTAAGCCAGACATAATTTCACGTCACAAACACAAAAAATAATTTTATTAGGGATTTGGGGATTTGGGGCGTTACAATTCTACCCTCTTTAAATAAAATTTCGGCCTCAAAATTTACCTGGTCAAAAAAGGTGAGGATATTATTGTCGCATCGCCTCCACAGGTTCCCACGTGGTCTCCTCAGAGCTGTGATTATGCCACACAACCTTAACCAGTGGAATAGACTTCCTTCTCAATACTTTTACATCTCGATCCAATATTTGAACTCGTTCCTCCTCAAAAGTCAGATCTGGTCTAACTTCAATCTCCTCAACCAATACAACATGTGAAGGATCAAAGCGGTAGCGTCTCAGCATAGAAACGTGGAACACATCATGAATCTGCTCCAATTCTAGAGGTAGCTCTAACTAGTAGGCAATTAGTTCTATTCGTCTTAGTTTGTGGTAAGGCCCAATAAACCTTAGGATGAACTTGCCCTTACGCCAAAATCTCAGTACCTTATTCCATGGTGAGACCTTGAGAAAGACAAAATCTCCTACAGAATACTCAATTTTCTTACGTTTAAGATCCGCATACGACTTCTGCCTGTCTGATACTGCCTTCAGTCGATCCCGAATTAATCTGAACTTATCCTCGGTATCAGTTACTAACTTAAGGCCCAGAATACGCCACTCGCCCAACTCAGTCTAACATGAAGGAGTGCAACACCTATAACCATATAGTGTTTTGTAAGGTGCCATCTGTATGCTAGACTGGTAGCTATTGTTGTAAGAAAACTTTGCTAGCGGCAAGTAATCCCCCCAACTGCCTTTGAAGTCAATAACATAACTCCTTAACATGTCCTCCAGTATCTGAATCACCCTCTCCGACTGACCATCTGTCTGAGGATGGAACGTTGTACTGAAGTCCAACCCTGTACCCAGAGCTTCATGTAATTTCTTCTAGAATTGAGACGTGAAGCGAAGATCTCAGTCAGATATTATAGAAATTGGTACCCCATGCAGTCTCACTATTTCAAATACATACAACTTAGCCAGTTTCTGTAATGAATAGTCAATACGAACCGGTATGAAATGGGTAGATTTGGTCAACCCATCCACGATGACCCATACCAAATCCTTCTTAGTAGGCGTTAAGGGTAGCCCACTCACAAAGTCCATAGTTATTCTTTCCCACTTCCACAGTGGAATCTTAACTGGCTGAAGCAACCCAGAAGGCAACTGATGTTCCACTTTAACTTGCTGGCAAGTCAGACATTTCCTCACAAAGTCGGTAACCTCACGCTTAAGCCCTAGCCACCAATATATCTCACGAAGATCTCTGTACATCTTATTTCCTCTTGGGTGCATAGTATAGGGGCTACTATGCACCTCTTGCAGTATAGACTGCCTCGAAATGGTATCCTTAGGTACACAAATTCTGCCTCAAAAATAGAGTACCCCTTCACTGTTCAGCCCAAAATCTACAATATTACCATTTTTGACCTAACGGAACCGAAGACCCAATGACTCATCCCCCAACTATTTATTCTTAATGTGCTCAATCCAAAACGGTCTTACCTGGAGATCTGCGAACAAACTACCGTCATCAAATAAACTGAGGCGAGCAAACATTGCCCTCAACTCAGTCATGGCTCTATGACTCAATGCGTCAGCCATTATATTGGCTTTCCCAGGATGATATTCGATCGTACAGTCATAATCCTTAAGCAACTCAATCCATATATGCTTCCTAAGATTTAACTCCTTCTGAGTGAGGAGATACTTGATGCTTTTGTGATCCGTGTCGATGATACACTTCTCATCAAATAGGTAATGCCTCCAGATTTTTAGTGCGAATACCACCCCAGCTAACTCCAAGTCATGCATCGGATAATTCATCTCATGACTCTTAAGTTATCGAGACACATACGCTACCACCTTACCCTCTTGCATCAACACACATCCCAAACCGATATGTGATGCATCCCTGTACACAGTGAACTCCTTCCCAGACTCTAGTTGTATTAAGATAGGGGCCTCAGTCAGCACTCTTTTGAGCTTCTCAAAGCTCTCTTGCTGTGCATCACTCCAGTTAAATGGCACACCCTTACGTAGTAGCTTAGTTAAGGGCGCAGCAATCAGTGAAAACCCCTCTACAAAGTGTCTATAATACCCCGCCAGTCTTAGGAAGCTACGAATATCAGATACTATCTTAGGCGGCTTCCAGTCCAACACTGCCTCAACCTTTTAAGGATCAACCCTAATCTCCTCAGCAAATACCACATGACCAAGAAACGCTACCTCACGTAACCAGAATTCACACTTGCTGAACTTTGCGTACAGTTGTTTCTCCCTCAAAATTTGCAGAACTACTCGGAGATGTTCATCATGTTCATCTTCAGTCCTCGAATACACCAGTATGTCATCGATAAATACTACAACAAGTAGATCCAGATAGGGTTGGAACACTCGATTCATCAGATCCATGAAAGTTGCCGATGCATTCGTCAGTCCAAATGTCATCGATAAACGCCGTCTTTAGCACATCAGCCTCCTTAACCATCAATTGATGATACCCCGATCAAAGATCAATTTTAGAGAAAACTGAAGCTCCACGCAGTTGATCGAACAGATCATCAATCCTCGGCAGAGGGTACTTGTTCTTAATGGTCAGCTTATTTAGTTTTCTGTAATTGATGCATATTCGCATGGATCCATCCTTCTTTTTCACAAACAAGACTGGTGCTCCCCATGGAGACACACTCGGCCAGATGAACCCACAGTCTAGAAGCTCTTGAATTTGACCCTTAGACTCCAAAAGCTCTTTCGGTGCCATTCTATAAGGGGCGATGAACACCAGAGTTGTACCAGGAAGAAGCTCAATCCCAAACTCTACTTCACGTTCTAGAGGTAACCCAGGTAGCTCTTCAGGAAAGACATCCAGAAAATCCTTAACTGTTCTAATATCTTTTACCAAAGTGTCCCCAACATCTGAAACATTGATGTAGGCCAAGAGCACTCACAACCCTTGCGTACCAACTTTTCAACCCTTAACACTAAAATCACATTCGAAAAATAGTTCTGAAATTCCCCAATGTTAACTACCTCATTGTCCTCCTCAGTTCTCAATGTCATCCTTTTTGTGGCATAATCCAAAATCACTCGGTGTTTGACCAGCCAATCCATCCCCAGTATTAGATCGAATTCTCCAATAGGCAATTCCATAAGATTAGCCAGAAAGATGAATCCTTGTATCTCTAAGGGAACATCTCTAAACATCTTATTTACCCGGACAGACTGCCCCAACGGACTTAGTACAGTAATCTAGCTCGAAGTACTTTCACCTGTAACCCCAAGGATTTTAGGAATCAAACAGGCAACATAGGAATGAGTAGATCCTATATCTATCAATGCAGTATAGGGTACATTGTAAATAAAAAACGTACCGGTGATGACACCCGGAGCATCTGCCTCCTCTCGGCAACGAGCAGCATACACTAGAGCTGGCACCTTACCTTAGCCTGACCAGCTCCTCGGCCTGGTGCTCTCTGACCAAGGCCCATACCATTTCCAAATCTGGCCTTCCCACGGCCTCTCGATGGCTGCTGAACAACTCTTTGAGGTGCATTACCAAAACCAAAACCAGTACCTGGTACCTGATCGATCCTCCGCGGACAATCCCTGATACAGTGCTCCATAGAACCGCACCTCAAACATGCCCCAATCTGTTTCCAGCACTCACCCTGATGGTGTCTCCCACAGTCAACACAAAACTAAGGTCCAGTAGCAGTAGTAGGAGCCCCAACTTTGATTGGCCCATCAGCTCTGGCCTCATCTCTCAATAGTGATTCTGCACCCTTTAGTTTTTGTTCGGAGGTGCAGTCGAGGTCATCCATGATCCTCTCTGTGGCCTCAATCCAATATTTAGCGACATTAGGCACCACTCCAGCAATACCCCTGAATATCTCAACCTCATTAGACCTGAGTTGTAACACCCCTAACCCGTATCCGTCGCCGGATTAAGGTTACGAGGCATTAGTTAACTAAAAACATATTTTTGAACAACCACACATATATATAAGTTACATTCATATAAATAAATAAATAATTTCATTAAATAAAAAACACAATTTCAATAATCATAATATAATTATAAACTCCCACCAATCTCGAACATAAATAGCATCTTTTGCACATACTCAAAATAAAACCAATCAAAACTTATTACATAACTTAATAAGTACTTACATAACTTAATAAGTACTTACACATTCAACCTAATATATATATTGACATGTTCGAATATGCTATTTATAGATTAGATACATATTGCATACTTGCTACAAATTTCAAGGCCACACTTAACAATTGAATTTATACCAATAATAGACTAAAACCATCATGGAACATTTTCCTAACTCATTACCTTACATATTCGAATCTCATTAACTAATAGACATACACATCCAAATTTTATATCATGGAACAAATGCCGAATTACAAATTATAATAAAAACAAAACATAATTCTTGCATACCATGTTATATACATATTAAAACATATTTATACCAAATTCGAATATAACAAAACAACCTTAGATGCCAAATCTCTTACAACACATTGACTAAATACAACCACCTAATACATTTATACTTTTATCCATGCATATCATAACCGAACCAGCCACACAAAATCAACCAAACATTAACTTATTCCAAAACATATAATACCTATCTCAATCGTCAATCACTTTTAGCATATAACATTATAATCAAACAAATTCAAACCCCAATCAAACACAACCGAATTATCAATACTAAATTCATTAAACATTATAAATAAGCACACATGTAACCAAAACTAAGCATAATTACTAAGCCATTTTCGCATGACTTTATACAATGACCAAACTTCATCAATTCAAAACAAAATCCAATCTATACATGCCACAAGTTCGAACATAGAATTTTTAAAAAAAATACCAAAGGTTGACGATAGTGTGGATGACTTCGATGACGATCCCCGAGCTTGCAACTTACAACCAAAATCTATAAAACAAAGTAATAAAAACACACAGAGTAAGCTAACTTAGCTTAGTAAGCCTTAATCAAATTAAACAACTCAAATGAATAATCAAAACCTTTTAAATAAGTCAAATTGTATCATTAATGTTATACTTTAACACAAATAAGTTACCTTGGCTGAATGCTAATATTTCTCATTTAGCATAATATTATTCAACTTTTCATTCCCAAAATAATACTATCTCAATTATGCTTACATTCAAATATAATATCACATATTTATACACACCTATTTGGCCAAATATTCAAGGTCAATTACAACACCACATAAATACTTACCTATATAACCGAATATACAAGATCCAATACAT
Source organism: Gossypium arboreum (assembly GCF_025698485.1). NCBI lineage: Eukaryota > Viridiplantae > Streptophyta > Magnoliopsida > Malvales > Malvaceae > Gossypium > Gossypium arboreum. Next base: position 11,866,414 of record NC_069071.1, read on the forward strand.
ATCATCTCATAAATACTTACTTGTATGGCCAAATAAACAAGGTTCATTATATCATCACATATCGCCGAATATACAAGTTCAATATATCATCATATATGGCCGAATATACAAGTTCAATAAAACATCACATGTAGCCAAATATACAAGGTCATTTAGATCAACTTACTTGTTTAATTTCCACATCAATGTGAAGTCTTATAGACATAGGCTTGAAAATAAATCACCAGTGTAAAACCTACTAGACATAAGCCTGAATCACACACCGGCACAAGGCCTACTAGACTCAAGGTCTGATTCTTATTTATTCACCTGTAATAAGCTTGCTATGCACGAAGCCCGATCAAATTCACCAGCACAAGGCTTGCTAGGCTCAAAGCCCGAATATCACTATTATAAAGTCATTCCATAAACAGTTCATATATCGAATCATCCAAATATTCCATGCAGTTCATACAAACTTTCAGAGGTTTTAACTCAATCGAATAAAACTCAACCATAAAACTTCAATGTTAAACCACATTCGACTACCCTACTATACAACTATAAAATTTGAATCATCATAGTAAATCATTTTATATTTGAAATAAATGGTGTTTAATTGCTTAAAGACTTACCTCGGATATCGACGAACGTTATAAATCGGCTATTCGACTATTTTTGCTTTTCCCTGATCCAAGTCTGATTTCTTTTGTTCTTGATCTATATAATTTCAAATTAACCTCATTTAAACACAATTTCATTCAAATTAATCCAACAACACATAAATAGGCAAATTACCATTTTACCCCTGATATTTCATACTTTTACAAATTAGTCCTAATTGCATAAAACACAAAATACACAAAATCTCACCACATCACAATTAGGCTGAATCTTACTTATACTCATACTAGTCCATATATTTCATTTATTTTTCATTTTAGTCCTTCAATTTATTATTTTTACAATTTAGTCCTAATAATTCAAAATCATCAAAAACCCCAATACAAAACATATTAATCCAAAACATATCTTTCATAATTTATCATCAAACATCAGAAAACACAAATATTCATCAATGGTATAACTCAAAATATTCACTGAAATCAAAAATTCAAGCATGGGTCGAGTAGTATTCAAAGCAACGATCTCAAAAACGTAAAAATTATCAAAAATAGAACAAAAACTAACCTTTATTTTTCTTTTAGTTTCGGTCAAAATGAACTAAAATGCATGGCTATATTATGTTTGTTTTATTTAATGTACATAATATTTCATAATTTACTTTAATAACCTTTATAATCAAATAATAAACCATAATTTAATAAGGCTACAACCGTCCAAGGCATAATATCATGGGAAATTTGCAACATAAACACCCCATATTAAAAAGCCACTAACAATTCAACCTTATGCTTTAAACTATCAAGTTTTCATTTTTCGCGATTAAGCCCTTTTATTTAATTAAGCACACAAACAATCAAATTTTAATATGAAACTTTCACACATGCTAAGTAAAATATAATAAACACGGAAAATAATATTTAAATATTTTTGACTCAAATTTGTGGTCCCAAAACAACAATTCTGATTAGGGTCTAAATCAGACTGTTACATGAGTCGTTTCGTAACCGACCCACAGCCCATAGTACCAGTACTAAGCCCAACGACCCTTTCAAGAATCCTCAACATCACTTGGGATAGTGCATTGTCCCCAAGCACTCGATTTTGAGACCATGTCTCAGTCATAGGTGAAGCTGGTGCCTCTCTAGCTTCCTCATTAGGCTGGTGTCCAACTGACGAAGACTCAGCCCGAGCACCTCCACAACCTCTGCCGCGGCCTCTTCCATGAGTACCTCTGGTGCTCATTATCGAATGCGCTTAGTCTATATTAACAATTTTATGCCAGCCAGTTTATTGTTTTAATGTTTATTACAGACGTTTTATGAACAATATTATCTCAGAGTTTGTTTTCGCAATTTGCAGTCTTACTATGGTTTGTAGTTTAGTTTAGAGTTTCAGTATAATTTTACTACCTAAAGTAGTCTCAGTAATAACATTTTAATATAACCCTTTCAGTATAAATAGTCAGAAGACTTACAGGATCAGTGCGGAGACTCGGTGTACCACTCCTTCAATAAAACATTTTCAAATTATATCAATCACTTTAAACCATTTGAAACAATTCTGTTAAAGTTTCCATGTTTTTGCAAAAGCCTAAATCCACAGCTGAGTTTTGCAACCTGGCTCTGATACCACTAAATGTAACACTCCAAACTTTGCCCAGAGTCATGACCGAATCTGGCGATGTCACATTGAAGTGTTTTTCATAATCTAAGACTCATCGTTTACAAACCCCTTCTTTAACATGCCTCTTTGTATAGATTGAAAAGCCGTTTTAAAGTCTTACTGCTTATTCATAATGTGTGACTTGTACTTTTAAAGGTTGCTTTTAGTAAAATGTTATTAATTTTGTAAACAGTTTGTTATTCGCGGAAGTTTGAAGACGAGTTATGTATTTGTGGTGGTTTTGGAAACGTTTGACTTTTCTTGAAAACTCGCGTTTTTCCTACTGCTAGCAGTTGTAAATCACAAATAAATTTGAGTAAAATAACAAAAGCAAAAATAAACCTGAGAGGCCTTATTACATAATGTAAAACCCAAAATAAACCTTAATTATTATGTTTAAAGTTAACTAAGGCGAGTCGCCACCACTGAGTCCTCCGTCACATCAATCCGCCTAAGTTTGGGGATTTCCTGCATAGTTAACAGATGGGTAAGTTTAAGAAAACTTAGTGTGTGAAATCCTGTAACACCCCTTACCCGAGACCGTCGTCAGAGTCGAGCATGAGGCATTACCTGATTTAGCTTACTAATTCGAGGCATAAAAATTTGATTTTAAAATTAATTTAGTTTCATTCATTCAATATGTCCTTAAAAAGGTTTCTCAGGACCCTAAAAAATGAAATTGAAATAGTTCAGGGACAAATCGGAATCAATAAAAATTTTTCGATCACTTAAACAAATCAAAACAATTTATTTCATCTTTCATAAATAAAATGTCTTAGCTTACTAATTCGAGGCATAAAAATTTGCTTTTAAAATTAATTTAGTTTCATTCATTCAATATGTCCTTAAAAAGGGTCCTCGAGACCCTAAAACATGAAATTGAAATAGTTCGGGAACAAACTGGAATCAATAAAAAATTTCCGATCACTTAAACAAATCAAAACAATTTATTTCATCTTTCATAATGTCCATCTGCGTCATAGTCACTAAATAAATCATAACTCGAGTTACAAAACTCGAAATCCAAATCCGTAAATTTTATCTGAAACTAGACTCATATATCTTCTTAATAAATGTTTTTCAGAATTTTTGGTCTAGCTAATTAGTACAATTTATTAGTTAATGTTTCCCCTGTTTCAGTGTTTAGCTGCTCTAACCATGCCGTTTATTTTCTTTAAAATTATACTCAATAAGGAATCTATAAATTTAAAGTATAACTCCTAATTATTTTTGTAAAATTTTTAGTGAATTTCTAAATTCAGAATAGGGGATTCAGAAATCACTCTGACCCTATCTCACCAAAATTTAAGTATCTCGTAAAATACAACTCCTTTATTTACTCTGTTTCTTTCATATGAAAATAGAATCAATAGGATTTAATTCTATATCTCATTCACTATCTAAATCCATTTCTACTATTTTTAGTGATTTTCCAAATTCATGTCATTATTGCTGTCCAATACTATTTTAAAGCTAATTTCACCTTTTTCATGATTTCCAAGGAATAACTAGCATTTAGGCATACATAACACCAAACATGTCCTTAATTAGCCATTCCAACAGCTAATCATTATCAAGCATTTACATACCATTCATCAGCCATATCATAAGATCATACACACAAAATGGCTACGATGCTATACATGTCATACTCAAAATGAAACGTCTAGCTTTACAAAATAATCCTTGTGATAGTGTGCCCGGACCTCTGACGTACTTTACAATCCCCGAGTTAGCTTGACAAAACTATAAAAAGAAGGAAAATAAAGGGGGTAAGCATTAAGTTTAGTAAGTTTGCATGCAAATAAATAACAATATTCATAAGAATTATCTTACTACTTGGCATGATACTTTAATGCAACTTCATTAATTGTCATAGACATATTTTAAACTTCTTCACTTACTCACTTACTTAAATACTTACTTACTTAATCAAATTTATTAATACATTTTACTTACCTTTTTCCTTATCAAGCATGCATGAACATTATATACTTACCTTTGCTATTCTAGCATGAACTTGTCTTACCTTTTAAGCATAACTCGTCTTACCTTACCTTACCTTGATATTCTCTTTAAATTTTCCCGTTGAACCACTTGGAATACTAAGAATACATGGGTACCTTACCATTGCCATGACTTGTCATGGTCTTACGTGGTATTCTTTTGAAACTTACCATTGCCATGTCTTGACATGGTCTTACATGGTATCCTTGCCTTATGAACTCACCAATGCCATGCATTGGCATGGTCTTACATGGGACCTTTGCCTTATAGTAACTTATCAATGCCATGTCTTGACATGGTCTTACATGATTTCCTTGCCTTAGAAACCTTACCAATTTCCATGCCTTGGCATGGTCTTACATGGTATCCTTAAACCCTAATGTCATGACATTTGTATCCAACACATTCCTAAGGTTCAACCGGGACTTTCTGAAATTACTTCTCCGTCAATTCATGCTTGAGACTTCTTTGAATAATTTCACAAAATAAATTTACACATGCTGGAAATTAACAACATTAACATAAAATAATAGAATATTGCATTTATTTACCGCAAACTTACCGCGAAACAAAATATGATCAACTATATCAATTTAGTCCACTATCTTTTTCTTTCCCTGATCTAACTCCAGATTTCGTTCTTCTTGATTATAATAAAACAAAAATTTAGCTTATTTAATACTCACATTTATTAAAACATTCCTTGACTCAAACTTTGGCAAAATTACATTTTGCCCCTAAACTTTTGCATATTTACACTTTTTCCCCAAGGCTCGGAAATTAAACTTCATCCTATTTTCTTATGTTTTATGACATGCTGATCATTTTTCCCTTCTATGACAACATCAAATTCTCACTCTAACATGTACTTATGAACATTAGGTATTTTTACCGATTATGTCGTTTTACTTGTTTTCACATAAAATCGCTTAGCAAAAGTTGTTTAACACAATTTCAAGCTTCATATTCTAACATAAAACATCAAAATAAACACATTTCACCTATGGGTATTTTTCCAAATATAAACCCTAGGTTAAATTATTGCTAGAATAAGCTTAATCAAGTTACCGGGACTCCAAAAACATAAAGAACATTAAAAGGGGGGCTAAAATGGACTTACAATCGAGCTTGGAAGCTTGAAAATCCCTAGCTTTGTCTTCCTTATGTGAAATTCGTCCAAGGGGTTGAACATGGACAAAAATTGGCTTTTAATTTTGTTTTTAATTAATTTTAATAACTAAATGACCAAAATGCCCTTAATTAAAAACTATGGTGTTTTATCTTCCTTTAGGTAATTTTGTCCAAACTAGTATAATGGTCTAACTACTATCCAAGGACCTCCACTTTAAAAGCCCATTACTCACAAGTACTTAGTACCTTTGTGAACTAGAACACACATTTTACAACTTTTGCAATTTAGTCCTAAATATCAAATTGGACCCTCTATCGATAAAATTTCTAAACGAAATTTTCACACAATCATGCAATCATGCCATAGACCTTAAAATATAATAAAATAAAATTTTCTACATCAAATTTGTGGTTTCGCAACCACTATTCCATTTAGGCCCTATTTCGGGATGTTACAAATCCCACAATAGTAATCAATCAGAGCAAACACAACTTGGGCCTAAGCGCTTTCAGTTTAAGTTAGGGCCATAGCCCATATCAATAATAGTAGCAGTCTGGGCCTGAGCCCATTTCAATAACAGTATCAGTGGGGTCTAAGCCCATTACAGTATCAGTACAGTGTGCAATCAAAAAATCCTACCCAATCTAGCCTCTACACTCCATGTGGGGCTAAAATCGACCCACCCATCCCTACACTCCAAGTAGCACCAGTTGCGGCACTAAAACAATATTTGTAGCAGAGTTGGAAGTAAAAGGCTTATAACCTTTCAGTTTACTTCCTCTAAAATCATATATCCCAGCCCATGCAATGGAACATAATATAAATGTATATGCAGTATAAATGGCATGCTCAAACAGTCATACATCACATAGGGGTATATCAGTCATTTACAAAAATAAGGGTCCAAGTACTCTTACCTGCCCAACAGTAGGTCTATAGTCGTCTTGGACGACATGTGCAACCTTAACAGTCAATTGGTGATAATGGGCCCACGGCCCATATTGCGGGCCCATATGGGCCCATACGCTCGTATGGCCCACATAGCCCAAAATGGCCTTAGCCATGTGGTTTACACAGCTTGGCACATATTTACTAGACTTTTGTGCGATTTTCCAATATGGGGCCTATACGACCCAGTTCATCCCAAAATGGCACGATATTGTTTCGGCCCATGAAAACGCCCATGGCCATCTCATCAACCACACGCCCATGTTTTGTTACACGACTTCCCACGTGGGCGGCCACACGCCCATGTGGTGTCGACAGCCCAATTTTCAGCTTTTCAGCTTTTCGTCATTTTCAGCTTTTTCCATTTCACATCTAATGGTAGTGTTACACACACCTGTTATGAAATTGAAGCCAAGACGCTTCCAAGATCAAAGCACCTATGAATAAAAACAACCCCACCATCAATCCATACTCATGGTTAATCCAAAACCATAGTATTGAAAATACTTTAACCGATTTATTGCTACTTACCAATAGAACAATCGCAAAACCCCTTTTGTTCCAAAACCAATGTTTCCTCTCCAATGCTTTAACCTTCACATGAATAGTTAACCTATTCATAAGAATCTATAACCCAACATAAATATATCAAGTACTTAAAGAACTTACTACGAGTGAAAAGATCACTTGTTGGGAAAGAATAATTGGCCTAACCTCTTGACTATTAAGATCAAGCCCCTAGCAACAATCGGCAGAACCACAGTGTTAAATGAAATTCATCAGGGTGGAATGATGAATGAGTGAGAAGGATACATTCAGTCGATAGAAAAAGAATGAGTGAGAAGAATGAGTGAAAAGATCACTTGTTGGGAAAGAATAATCGGCCTAACCCCTTGACTATTGAGATCGAGCCCCTAACAACAATTGGCAGAACCACAGTGTTAAATGACATTCATCAGGATGAAATGAAGAATTAGTGAGAAGGATACATTCGACCCACAAAAAAAGAAATGGAAATTTCCTGAGAAGAAGACTAACCACTATTCAGCCAAGACCAAGCCTAAAGTCGACACAATTGAAAAGGGGTATTCGGTTTACGCAAAAGAAAAATAAAGGATATTAGGGTTCGACCAACACAATAGAAAAAAGAAGAAACAAAAGGTAAGAGAAGTGCCACTCAAGTAATCGGCCAAGTTGAGAAAGATGAGAAAACAGAATCGGTAGAAAAGAAGAAGATAGGGGAAAGTAGTATTCGAATAAGAATAAGGGAAATTGGTAGCACTGTTGGAGACCTTTAAGGGACTGCCCAAGACCAAAAAGAAGAACGAACGCAAAACAAGCTATTTACAAACATGAAAAACAAGGAGAGGATTCGGCACCCAGCTAGACTATGACTGAAATTTTGACAAAATGAATACCTCTATTTGATCAACAACCTAACATCTACCCCTCAACACTCCCCTACCAAAACTGAAACTCTGTGTGCCATCAGTTCAAATTCAACACAAACACTTTCAAACCATTCAAATTCCCTAATTTCCTCCTCAATTTCCTCCCCTCCATCTCCTCAGATTCGGCTAACAACAACCCTATTCAAATCTGTTCAAACTCGTGGTGTTTCGGTCAAACACAACTTCCTTCCACGGCCACCAATAAAAATGATCTCCATTTTCAAAAGCAAAGATTCAAACCTCAAACCACTAGCACACTCCACACGCCACTATCCACTAGACCAGCAGGTCCATTCTGTCATGTTTTAACAACTTTTACTTATAACCCTACTGACCTAAGATAGGGTTTAATCCCTAAAAGAAAATTTTTTGTGGAAGCCAAGGCTTGAATCCATGACTTCCCAGACACTCCCAGAGTGCACAATCACTAAGCCAGACATAATTTCACTTCACAAACACACACAAAATAATTTTATCAGGGATTTGAAGATTTGGGGCATTACATTCCCAAACTAGTTTTAAGGCCCTGTAAGCTCGATTTAAGGCCCATAAGTGTATTTTTGCTTAAATTAAATCGAGTTATTCAATGATAGTTCTTGAATTGCATGATTGTTTCTGTTTTGATGTTGAATGTTTTGTTTTGTACGATAATGCTTCATAACCTTAATTTGGTGACAAAGACGGGTTAGGAATGTTACAATATAATATCAAAACCATCCACATGGTGGATGAATGGGCCCATATTCATTTCAGAAATGTAAGACATTAAATCTGAACTTTAGCTAGTGAGTTTCTAACAATCAATTTTCATTGTGAACAAGCAACAATGAGAATTATTTAAATTAAAGAATCTTCTGGTTATTTAATGAATGTCTATATGAATTCTCAATTAATTTTTGCATCATATATTATCCAGGATGGTCTAACTGGTCACGCCAAGTAGTAAATGTATTTGTATCAGTAAGCTTTTGGTTTACCTTAATATGCGTTTCAATTGTACTAAATTGTAAAAAATTGATACTTTTACTATCATTTCTTTTACTTTGTATCCACATATTAGTACTATTGTGACATTTAGTATTAGAAATGTCTAAATCAATTTGAAGTCTATAATGTCACTAAGTCAATAAATATAATTTCTGAATAATTATATGCAATATTCGTTTCAGGGAATATGCCAAAATCCTCAAATGTAGGGCATTTGGTCTAGTTGTTGCTTCGAGTGCAAAAGGTCCCAAGTTCGATTCAAAATACTTTTAAAGCCCTTTTAACAAGAGTTTTGCATAATCAATTAACTATCAAGAATAATTGCCTAGGTCATGTATAGAAACAAACCTATATTCAACATATCAATAAAAGTCACATCTCAAACATAAAAATATGACATAATGAAAACTAACAATTTTTTTTTCATAACCATTGTCATAAACATGCATCAAATTTAATTCAAAACCCAACCGTTCATGCTCATAGAACTTTTCATTTACAATTGCTCATCTCACTTCTCTAAATAATTAACAAATGGAATAATATAAAACGTATGAACTACTACTTTTAACAACTCTTTGAACTAAATCAAATCCGAATAACCATAAAATTCATTCACTACTTCAAAACAGGTTTTTAGTGGCACTTTTTTGGGCCTATTGTGGAGTTTATAAGTGCCGCTAAAACTATTTGCGGCATTTTTATTAGCGTCGCAAAAAATGCAGCTATAAACAACGCCGCTAAATTTTACGGTGTTTATTTGAAAAAGCGCCGCTATAGAACGTGGCCGTTAACGATGCTTTTCCCACAAAGCTGCTATAGAACATGGCCTTTAGCAGTGCTTTTCCCACAAATTTCATTATAGAACATGGCCTTTAGCGACGCTTTTCCCACCAACACCGCTATAGAACGTGGCCTTTAGGGATGCTTTTCCCACAAATGTCGCTATAGAACATGGCCTTTAGCGACACTTTCCCCACAAACACCGCTATAGAACGTGGCCTTTAGCGGCGCTTTCACCAAAAAACGCCGCTAACTTTGGTAAATTTCCAACATCCCATTTTTATTCATATAGAACCTTCCTGTAACAACTAAAAATAGAAAATCTAAATGATACTTCAAATCTAATGAAAGATATATGATCTAAATTAATAAATAAATAAAAAATATTCTTACAATAATGTTAAAGGTTATAATGTTAAAATATTTTTACAATAAGAAAAAAACGTATAAGATGGCGAATTAGAATCTTTGAAACATCTTCATATTCTCAAGTCATTCTTTGGAGGGCATTATATTTTCTGCTTTACTCTGCTTCCCTTGTTGCTACCTCTGCTTCCTTCGCTACTACCTCTGCTTTAAGTTGTAGCTGGAGTTCTTCATATTTTCTTTGAACCTCTACTTCTCTCGATGCTGCCTACGCTTTAAGTTGAGTAATTTGCTCAACTGTGCTCGCTTGCATCTAAGCCATTTGGTCTCTTATCCTCTGAACTTCAGCTCGAGCCTGACTCCCTGAAGGCATGTATTAGTACGAGCTGGATCCAAAATATTAGCTTGGGTTAACCAAAGATCCTTGAAATCGAACCTGACCATACCTTTCAGAACCCAAAACTTCAGTAATAATTCGGTTATCAATGTTGTCAAGATTAACAAAATTATCACTCGAAGCAATCGCTTCATACTCTACCTTTTTATCCTTTAGTTTCTCCTAATAAATCAATCAAAGAGTTAGAAACGAAATATATAATAAAAACAAATGCAACATAATTTAACATTATTTGCATTACAAGCTACGAATTAAACCATTATAATTAAACATTATAAATGTTTAAAATAATTAAAATTTTATTAAGTAAATATACAATAATTTCTGCAACCTCAGAAGTCATAGGAGATCCATCTTTCTTTTTATGTGTAATGTCAAAAAGTTGAAGGCGTCCAACTTTTTGACCAGACGACAATTCCTACAATATAGTAGTAACAATATAATTTAATAGAAAGTAATTAATAGTTGACATAAGTTAATAAATTCAAAATACCTCGGCCTCAGCTACACAAGCAAAACTTTTCGACCTAGTTGTGTGCGTGAATTTTTGTTTTTGCCTACTTGTTATTACAACTTGCTCACGATCCTACATTATGAAATTATTATTACGTATATAGTAAATAATATAAAAATAATAATTATTAGAGTTTTGAAGTACGAAATACCTCTCCTTTCTTTGAATTTCAAAATTTAACTGCATCTTCCTACTGGGACATCAGCATTTCCGGTGGGACATTTCGCAATTTCTCTTCGAGGTTATATTTTTCTTAAAATATTCCTTCTTTAAAGCACTTTTATGGTTTCTCCATTTTTTTCCTAATGCCTTCTTGACATAATTATCTGAGACCTCTAAAGCAAATCTCTCCTGCAAAAAACACAAGTTTAGAAAGTAAATATAAATGAAACTTAAACCAAAGTATTATAAATTACATTCACATTATTACCTTAATATTATCAAGAGCATCATTTTTGTTACTATCAAGCATATGATGCCATGACTCTTAGTTGATAGGCAGTAGATTTGCATTTCGTGCTATGATGCCCAAGTACCCTGCTAAAAGTCGAGCTTCTGATCCAACAGGCTGACCAAGACTACTTCTAGTTACTTTGACATGCTCGAAAAAATTTAACTTGTATAAATCTTTTAGTAGCGTACATCCTTGAGTTCTGCGCGTCCCACCACTTTCAGCTAAAAAATATTATATTATTATATAAGTGTAACATCCTGAAATAGGACTTAGTTGGAATAGTGGTTTCAAAACCACAAATCTGAGGTTGAGAAATTATTTTAATATTATTTTCTATGTTATAGCATGATTATGTGAGTGCATGAAAATTTTGGTGAATTAATTTTAGCATTTGTGAGCATAATTGTGAAAAAGGACTAAATCGCATAAAGGGAAAAGTTTTGTTTTACTACCCAAATATGTTAAATAGCTAGAGAAACAAAAGTTGAGGTCTTTAAAGTGCAAATAGGCCATTTGGGGAGTGATGGCCAACCATAGGGGACAAGAAAGTTGAAAAGTCAAATTTGGTGGACATTAGGTGACTTTTTTAGTAATAAAATAAAATAAAGAAAAAGTTGTCATCTTTTTCATTTCTTCTTCTTCTTCCACAGAAAATGGCAGTAAACATGGGGGTTTTGAGAGCTTAAATTTTCAGCCATTGAGTTTCCTTGCAAGTAAGTGATTTTGATGGTCATTTTTTATGATTTTTGTATTTTTGGAACCCTTGTAGCTTAATCTAGCTAATGGGGGGATTATTTTGCAAAATGGTTGAAAGTATAGGGTTTTTTCATGTGAATATTTATGTTGCTTTCTGAATTTTTATGGAAGAAAATAAGTCATGGTGGTGTAATAAACAACTTTTGTAAAGTGGTGTTCATGAAAAACAACCTAAATAGGTAATTTTGTGAAGTCTCTAAAATTGGTTGAAAATGTGTGAAATAATTGAAATTGTGAGTTGCTATAGTTATAAAAAAGAATTCATCTAGGCTTGGTAAGGGAGGAAATTTGATAAAAATCGATTTACGAGCCTAAGGGTAAAATTGTAATTTTTGTAAAAGTCTAGGGGCAAAATGGTCATTTTTCCAAAGTATAAATTATGGAGTGTATTGGTTAATATGATGATTAAAGTAGTGAATTTTATCATTATAGATCAATAAAACTGAGATTCAGGCTTAAATCAGAAAGTACGAGGTTATGGACTAAAATGGAGTAATTAGCCGTAATTGCATTCGAGGTAAGTCCATGTGACTAAATAAACATGTTATCCATGTTATTGTTCATATACTTGAAATCTATTTTGTTATGATTGTATTGAATTATATGTTGATGGAGTTATGTATGAGAAAGTGATGCCAAATGTTAATAACATTTTTGTGATGACTGAATACGTTGGAAATTTGATGGGATATGATATTCCATTGAAATGTGTAAGTTGTACGTAAATAATGCAAATTAGCCGTATTTATGCATTGAATATTTGATTATGTATATAATGCTTGAATGTACCTATGAGTAATATACGGTGAAATTTAATATGGTAATAACTCCCGGTTGAACCCTAAGAATAGATCGGATATCCTTGCCATGGCATTTGGGTGTTATGGATGTGTGCTAGTGTAAGACATGTCTGGGACATGCATCGGCCACATAATGAGAGCTAGTGTAAGATCATGTCTGGGACATGGCATCGGCATTAAGACGAGAGCTAGTGTAAGACATGTCTGGGACATGCATCGGCCTCGAGATATGCAAGCTAGTGTAAGTCCTGTCTGAGACATGGCATCGACATTGATAGATGAGAGCCAGTGTAAGACCTGTCTGGGACATGGAATCGACTTCGATATATGAAAGTCAATGTAAGACCTGTCTGAGACATGGCATCGACATAGATGAGTGAGCCAATATAAGACCATGTTTGGAACATGGCATCGGCATCGTACCCTATGTTTGAGGCTTAGTGATTATCCTGTAGTATTCCAAATGGTTCAATGGGAAATTTAAGGTTTAAGTTGAAATGATAGAGCTTATGGCTATGTTTTGAGTGGTATAGGTACTTACATGAAATTGATAAAATGTGAACTCAATCCATGTTGTATGATTAGTAAGGAATGAATATGAGCATATTGAGTAACAGAGGTATGTATGCCAAGCTCATGAGAAATGATTTCGATTTTTGATGCACATTTGATGAAGATGTTCATGGGTAATTCATCCTATGAGAATGATTTTGTGATGACCTTATGATTATAGGTCTATACTTATGATGTATAAATATGTATTATTACCAATGTGGTGAAAATGAATTAATAAGGTGTGATAAACTTAGTATCATTAATTTACACTAAAATAGTTTTGGACAGCAACAACAGTCGGACTATGAAAATCCATCACAAATTGTGGAAATTGAGTTAGAGGCTGAATGAAATATAAATTAAATCTTAATAAGTCTAGTTTCACATAGAGGAAATGATGCATGCAAAGAATTTCATATTATCAGATATTTGAAATTTTGTGAGACAGAGTAAGAATGATTTTGAAATCTCCTATTCCAAATTGGGAAAATCATTAAAAATTATACAAAGATGGTTACGGTTTATAATTTATATTCCTAGAATCCTTAATGAGTCTATTTCCAAAATAAATAAACAAAAAATCATCTGAATCCCGTATGGGGAGATAATTATTTTTTAGTGAAAAGGGGTCAGAACTGTCAAACAGTGAAACAGGGGTGAATTGAGGAAATAAACTATACCTATTGGCTAGATAAAAAATTTTGAAAATTTTATGGTAATAAGATATGTGAGTCTAGTTTCAGGGAAAATTTCCAGAACTTAATTTGTAGTTCCGTAGCTCCATATATAAATAATTTAATGACTATGACTCGAGAAAATAGCTTGACCTGAACATAAATAAAAGTACAAATATGATTGTATTACCTTGAGAAGCAAGTTGATAAATTGCTTATTATTTTCATATGGTCTTACTAATCTATAAAGCTTACTCCCTTCCTTTCCTTTTCTTTAGTGATTTTAGGTTAGCTCGGGATTGGAGATCATCGGAGGCAGCATCACACTATTAAGCCATCACCTTTGGAATATTGATATTTGTTAAGGATGTTTAAGTGAGTGGCATGTATAGGGACTAGGTTTTTATGATATGTGTTATTATGATTAGTCTAATGTATTGGTCTAAATTGAGTTATTGGTATATGGCCAAGAGGTGTGTATCATATTGATTATGGTTTATGAACCTATCTATCTATGCTATGTTCTAATGCTTGAGATGAGATGATGTGATTATGCTTGTTGGCCTTATATGGTTGGTGTTCATGTTATGAATGTGTCTAATATGAGATGCTAAACCATTAAAATGGTGTCATGATATGTGTCCTCGATGTGTATAAAGATGTGAAAGATTAAGGGTAACATAAAGGCTTGGAAAATAGCCTAAGTGTTGGCCACACGGGTTGAGACATGGCTGTGTGTCTCAACCGTGTGGGGGACACGACCTTAGCACATGGGCATGTGGCTTGGCCATGTGGTTCAGATTATTCGCTGACGTCATAGTCAGAGAGTTACACGACCTGAGGATACGGGCTTGTCCCTGTGTCCACACGGGCGTGTGACCTTGTGTCATGGAAAAATTTTCTACGTTTTCCCAAAACTTTCTAAGGTTCTCGATTTAGCCCCTAACTACTTTCAATGCATGTTTAGGGCTTCGTAGGCCCATGTATGAGACATTATGCATGTGCATGAAAAGTTTTGATACGAAAGAAATTCTATAGCCAATTTTTGCATGTTTGTGAATGATTATGTAACACCCCGTACCCGAGACCGTTGCCGGGGTCGGACACGAGGGGTTAACAGACTTAATTCACTTATTTTCACAGTCCATTTTAAAAATTTCCAGACTAGCTAGCTAACTGCGTCACTGTCACCTTAAAAATCATATCTTGAGTTCCAAAACTCAAAAATCAGTTTCGTAAATTTTCCCTGAAACTAGACTCATATATCCATCTAAAAATTGTTTTCTAGAATTTTTGGTTGGCCCAATTAGTACAGTTTAT
This sequence comes from Gossypium arboreum, assembly GCF_025698485.1. Classification (NCBI taxonomy): domain Eukaryota; kingdom Viridiplantae; phylum Streptophyta; class Magnoliopsida; order Malvales; family Malvaceae; genus Gossypium; species Gossypium arboreum. The sequence goes on from NC_069071.1 coordinate 11,881,826, forward strand.
TAGTTAAAGTCTCCCCTGTTTCAGGGTTCGACTGATCTGACCTTCATGCATTACGACTTATATATCTCCCTGTACAGGGTTTCAATACTTATGCCGTTTGTTTCTAAAGAAACTAGACTCGAAAAGGAATCTATAAATATATTGTATGACTTCTAACTATCTCTGGTTAATTTATAATGAATTTCCTAAGTCCAAATAGGGAATCCAGAAACTGCTCTGGCCCTATTTCACGAAAACTTTAAAATCTCATAAAATACTGTTCATATGATCGTTTCATTACTTCCCTATGAAAATAGATTCATCAAGGTTAAATTACATAATTTCTTCACTATTTAATTCCATTCTTACTATTTTTAGTGATTTTTCAAATCCACACCACTGCTGCTGTCAGCATCTGTTTTTAAGGTAAATCTTACCTATTTCATGGTTTTCCATGAATCAACTAGAGTTTGTCATACATAGCATCAAAATAATCATAATTAACCATTCCCAATGGCTAATCGTTACCAAATATTTCCATACCTCTCAATGAACAACATACAAGACGTTTATAATGCTATGCTCAAAGTGTATATAAGCCATTCTCGCATGGCTATCCAAATTTATACAAAACCAAAGGGCACATGACCAACAACAAAAGGGTAGTCCTATACATGCCATTTTCAGAGTTCAACCAAAAGTGTACCAAAAAGGCTTTGATAGTTTGGACGACTTCGACTTCAACAATCCCGAGTCCGATAGCTAACGAACCAAAATCTATAAAACAGAGAATCAAAGAAACGGAGTAAGCATTTAATGCTTAGTAAGTTTTGAGCCATGAAATTAGACACAACTAAAGTATAGCATTCATATGGCAAACGGATAATTTCTTATGCACAAATTCTCAATATCATACTTACTTCACATTACCAACCCTTATATTCATACATAAAAGATCAACTTAGCCAAAGGTCGGAAGCTCATTAATTGACTGAGCGATTAATATTTCAAGGGAATTTACTACTCCAATGCATATACGAAACGTACCTCATCGTTGGGATTTACGAGCGTATCAATTTAAATTATTACAGCAAGATTGCTCATTCCCAAACCAAGTACCTTCGGGGTTTAGCCGGATATAGCTACTAGCTCAAATGCCTTCGGGACTTAACCCGGTTATAGTAACTCGCACAAATGCCTTCGGGACTTAGCCCGGATATAGTAACTCGCACAAATGCCTTCGGGACTTAGCCCGGATATAGTAACTTGTACAAATGCCTTCGGGCTTAGCCCGGAATTAGTCACTAGCACAAATACCTTCGGGACTTAGCCCGGGTATCAATCCGAATATCCATGCACATATCAATAAATCATGACACATCAATATTTCATTTTCATAACTAGAGTTCAAACACAATTCAATTATTAAGCATTACATTTTCGGCTCAATAGCCACATACGAACAGCATGATTCGGCTTGCGTCATGACATGATTTCTATGCACATACGGCTACCCATCATACGTATAGACTAATTAACTCACATATGATTCAAGTAGAATCATTATATCACCGTATATTGTTATAATTATACGTCATGACTTAATCAAATCGTAAACTAAGTTTCACTACTCGAAAACTTACCTCGGATGTTGTCGAACGATTTCGATGGCTATTCGATCACTTTTTCCTTCCCTTTATCTGATTTAGTTCCCCTTTGCTCTTGAGCTTAATATTAACAAATAAATTGATTTAATCATTTTGAACATCAAAGAGGAATTTAAGGTACTTAGCCCTTATATATTAGGCATTAGAGTCATATATGTATGAAATCACGAATCAAATTCAACATATTAGCCAATATTCTCCTTAGCCAAATTTTCTAAGTCAAGATAAAGCCATCAATATGCTTACCTATGGCCGAACATACACATCAACCTATGTACTCATTCATGTGGCCGAATATGCAGGTCTATGTTGAGGCCGATTGTATACTTAATACATTCTACAAATATGGTCACTTGTATTGACAAAATACCATTTTGTTTCAAGTTCAAAACTCGGCTAATACACATATATACACTAGAAATCAAATACTAACATTTGCACTTCACCTTAATAGCTAGCTTAGCAAACCTTGATTTAACACATAATTGTTCATAACACAATTTAAGCATACTCTCCATTCCATCAATTCCAAAACACATACATTACTCAATAATGTTCAAACTTATATTCGGCCTTAGCACACAACTTGCTAGCCGATTCTTCTCCATCTAGCAACTAATGCACATATGTGCTCATTTGTTAGACTCTACTTCATCTAACAACAACCATATTTCTCTTCTACCTCCTACCATGGCCGAATGCTCAAGATACCTCAATACCGAAACTTTTAACTTGGGTTGCTTAAAGAACTTGGTGATGAGTTAAAATTTATCTAACACCTCAAGCATCATAACACATCCATATAGCCAACATGCTAATAGTATCAAGGCTTCAACTAAAACTTTTGAAGCCTCTTAGTCGAATACTAACTCTCTAATAACCCCAAATCCCTCCATGAGATAGTTAGAATTTAGACTAATCATCCAAGGGATGTATGAACTTTCAAAGCAACATTAAACATACCTTAATCTAGTGAACCACCATAGCCGATTTTCTCCAAGCTCTTTCCCTTCCTTTCTTTCTTCTATTCGGCCAACTTGAACAACATGAGAGCTTTTTCTCTTTTTTTTTTCTTCAAGTCACGGCAATGGGGGGGGGTAAGGGGGAGACAACTTTGGTTTCATCACCCCTCCATTTTCATTACTTAATTACTAACCCCTTTATTTTGTTCTTTCTAACATAACACACTAACACAACATGTTCACAACATGTTTCACCCCATAGCATGGCCGGCCACTAGCTCAAAATTTGGGTAATTTGACATGCAAACCCATCATTTTCATAACATGCATTAATAGGCCACTTTACATTTGCCTAGCACATTTCTAAATTTTCTTACATAAGTCCTATTTAATAAAATTCACTTACAATTAACAAAATTCAAACATGAAATTTTCACACATGCATATATGCATATAATAAGCATCAACTATGACGGTTAATTATTTTTTTATGAATCGGTTTAGTGGTCCCGAAACCACTTTCCGACTAGGGTCAATTTAGGGCTGTCACAGATTAAGTCCGGTAATGCCTCTTACCCTGTTCCAGCGTTGGACACGGGTAAGGGGTGTTACAATAAGAATTTGAAACAAAAATCAATAATAAAGTCAACACGCATGTAAATTAATGTTAAAATTACTTTGAATTTCTGCAGCTTCGTCAGCTGTATTCGGAACATTCAAAGATCCAATAGCAGTCTATTGTTCACTATTTGGACGATTTTGAGCAATACTTAGATCTTGCAATCTTCTTTTAGGCATTTTATCTGCAATACACATAAAATAGTTGAAATTTCAGTAACTAATTACAACTATAATAGTACATATATTCTTAGAATAGTTTAAATATTAAACAAGATCAAGATTTAAATTACAATATTACATATAATTAAAACTCGTAAAATCTTACTACATCATAATTCGTAAATATCTTCATCCACATCCTGGGGGACCCATTGAAATTGTGTACTAGTACTAGGGATATTTTAATTTAATTTTGTTCTGGAAAAGAAAAAGTTTCTGATCTTTCATCGATGTCATCTCTACTTCCATTGCCCGTGTCAAACAAGTCTCTAGGGGTGTTACAGAGTACAGCGTACCAACCTTCATCAGTTGGATCTTTTGAGTAAAAACCTTATTTCACTTGAGAAGAAAATACATACGGCTCATCTATCAATTGTTGTCCATTGTGAATTAATCAAGAGAAGTTCACCATTGTAAAACCAAATTGACCTTTTTTTAATTTCTCGAGCAGTATTAACATCAGCCCAATCACATCAAAATAAGACAAATTTCCGTATGCCATAGTAATCCAACTCATTAATGTTAGTAAGAAGTCCGTACTACTCCACATTTCCCTCAATAGGATTACTGTCCCTAGCACTAGCATAACTTGTAATTGAAGAATTAACGACTATTCCACAATTTTGAGTCTTCCTCAATCTTTCGCGACATTTATACTCCACATTTCCCTCAATAGGATTACTATCCCTAGCACTAGCATAACTTGTAATTGAAGAATTAACGACTATTCCACAATTTTGAGTCCTCCTCAATCTTTCGTGACATTTTGTATGAAACCTAAATCCATTGATTAGAAAGGCACTATATCTTTTTCCTACTCTATTCGGACCTTGGGAAAGTCATTTAACTTCGTCATTGACGTCCTTTCCACTCCAAACCTATTGAATCAAAAGTAAATAAATTAATTAATTATAAATGTTATGAAAAACCATTATTACTTGTCAATGAAAGCTTCAGTTGCTTACCGTTTTCCCTAACCATTCATGAAAAGATATTATGAATAACTTATGAATCTCTCGATGTTGTAATCTTTGGGAGCGTGAACAAGATCTCAAGACTTGTTTGTATTTGCTATGTTAAAAAGTGGACTATTAGGTTAGAAGATAAAGAAATTAAAAAGATGAATATTTTTTAATTTCTAAAACTTACTTACGTAATGGTTCAATTGAATCATGGTGAAAAAGAACATATCGATGTGCTTGTACCCAAGATCTATCATCTAAGTGTGCAATTTCAACTTTACTAATTGGTTCTCCATAACTTCGAAATAAATAAGTTTCAGCTAAGTTATGATCAATGAGCCCAACATTTTTACTTGATCTATTCATTCTTGTTTCAACATCTTCTAAATATCTAAAATAGAAAGTCAAACACTCCTTTACCAAGTAACCTTCAGCAATTGATCCTTCTAGATAATGCTTATTACGACAATAAGACTTCAATTTGCATAGAAACCTAAACAGGAAATACAACATTATCAAAAGTTGTAACTAAAGGTATATTCATGAATGAATGAAAAACTTTACAAATAAATTAACACCTCTCTATAGGATACATCCACCGATAGAAAATCGATCTACCAAGTTTTACTTTATGAGGGAAATGGATTAGCAAGTGTACCATAATAGTGAAGAAGGAAGGTGGAAACATCTTCTCCAAATTGCATAAAGTTAAGGCAGAATCTTGTACTTTCTCAAGTTGTTTAACATTGAAAACTTTGCCACAAATAGCTTTCATTATATTGGATAGTTCAATTATACAAGACGTCACCTTTCTTGACATATAACACCGTATAGCAACTTGTGGTAAATCTTGGATCAAGATGTGATAATCATGTGATTTTAGGGAACATAGTCTTTGATCTTTAAGACTCACACATCAAGAAATATTTGATGCATACGCATCTGGGACCTTTATATCCTTTAACACCGTGCAGAATACTTCTTTTTCTTTCTTCCACATTGCAAAAATAGAAGTCGGCAACCGATATTTCCCATTCAGAATTACTTGGGGATGAAGATCACGCCGAATTCCTGTGTCAACTAGATCAAGTTGACTTTAAAGATTTTATTTTGATTTTCTATCGACATTCAATATTATCCTAATAATGTTCTGGCAAACATTCTTTTCAATATGCATGACATCAAGATTGTGTCGCAAAATGTTATGCTCCTAATAAGGAAACACAAAAAAATACTTCTTTTTTTCCACAAGTCCACCTCATTAGGATCATCCTCTTCATCAGATTCATATTAAATCTGTCAATCAACATTGCCAACATATGCCTCCTTCAGTCTTCTTTTTGTTTGCATGTTGGGTGGTTGATTCATTCTCCTATAACTGAAATTAATATCTTTTAACATGAAAAAAATTCAGATCCAATGGTCTTCTTAGGAGCTTCTGTGAACTCTTCAATACCATCAAATAGAGTCATCTAAAATTTAAATCTATGATTTTCATCTAACCATCGACAATGCCCCATATACGAGAACTTCTTTCCATTATATAACCACTTCGAACATGTTTACGGCGCACAACAAGGACAAGCATAACGTCCTTTGGTACTCCAACCAGATAAATTGGCATAAGCCGAGAAATCATTAATAGTCCATAACAAAGTCGTACGTAAAATAAATTTCTCCTTTCTCAAGACATCATATGTTTCAACACCCACCCATAACTGTTTCAACTCTTTAATAAGTAGTTGCATATAAATGTCAATATCATTTCTGGGACATTTCTCTCTAGGGATAATCATAGATAAGATAAAAGAAGATTGCCTCATGCAAATCCACAGGGGAAAATTGTAAGGAACAAGCACTACAAGCCATATACTGTACAAAGTACTCATGATTTTAAAAGGATTAAACCCATCAGATGCTAGCCCAAGCCTCACATTCTGAGGATCGCTTGCAAGGCTTAGAAATTTACTGTCAAATGATTTCCAAGCTAAAGAATCTGTGAGATGCCTTAATAATCCATCATTGGTTTGTTGATCATGATGCCACCTAATAGACTTGGCTACCTTTGACGACATGAAAGGTCTTTGAAGCCTTGGTATTAGTGAAAAATATCGCAAAATCTTGACTAGCTTCTTTCTTGACTGTGCCTCACCTTCATTCTCATTCACATCTTCTGTATTCCTATTCATCCAACGAGAATTACCACAAACATGACAAGACTGTTGGTTTTTCTGATCACCTCAATACAACATGCAGTCATTTGGGCAACTATGAATTTTGTCGTACCCAAGGCCTAAATCTTTTATTAGTTTCTTCAAATGAGGGACTTTTGCAAACGAAAACATATCTCTCAAAAACCTCTCAAAAACTCTAACAGCATTGTAAAAAAGTTTCCGGTCTACCTTCCCAAACCTTTTAAGTGAAATAGACAAATGCAGAAGGACATTTTGAATACTTTGATCCCTCGTAAAGTTCTTCATTCATTTCATTAAGTAACTTGTAGAACTTTGTCGCTTCTCCATTTGGCTCTTCATTAGGTACACTTCTTCCCGTTTCGGTAAAAGCATTTCCGCCAATATTACAATCACCAGATGCAAAAAAGTCATGTGGAAACGATTGCAGACCATGACTGTGCATATTAAATGCATCATGCAACATACCTTCCATGTCATCTTCTCTAATAGACTGATGGTAAGTACTATGAGGATAAGCCGGATTAATCGTTGAAAAGGTTCTACTAGTTGTAGACTCTCCATGGAAAATCCATTTTTTATACCCCCGAATAAAGCCATCAACAATTAGATGTTCGTAGACAACTTCACAAAAATGCCAGTTGATGTTGCCACACTTCTTACATGGGCAAAGAATCATATTCTCTTGGTTTGCATTTTGGAATACAAAATTTAGAAAAGTTTGTACTCCATTTCGGTAGTCGTTGCTTACCCTTGACAAATTCATCCAACTCTTATCCATTTCATGATTCTTGAAGTCTAAAGTTGACAATAAATTATAGTTACTTAAATGTTCTCAATTGATTTAAATCATGTCATTGTACTAAAATAGATAATACATATCAAGTATCAAATATCTAATGGGTGTAAACTATGTAAGTTATGTAAGTTATGTAAATTATGATATGATATATATTTATGTACGTTATGTTAATTATGTATGTTATGTAAGTTATGTAAGTCCATAGATATGATATATATTTATGTATTATGTGAGTTATGATCCAATGTTTTCTTTTATTCTTTAAATGTTTACATAAGTTATGATTATCATCTTTAATTTTTAACTTTAAAATTTAACCCTTTAATTATTCTCTTTTAATTTATAAATTTTAACTTGTCCATGTGCTTGAACCCCAAAAGGAAAAATGAAAAGCCCTTGTACTACAACTTCCTTTCACAAACAAGTTGGTCGGTTCTAGGCTTCTAGCTAACATTCATTGATGTTTAAAAAAGTAACAAGGAAAGCTCCTATACATGAGAACAACTAGAATGAAATACATTATCACAAGATCCTATACATGCCAGACAATACCTATTTTGAAACTGTATTTCGAAGATTCAAGTTTTTCAACTTCTCTCCCTATTTCTAACATTATAAAACTTATCAATCAAGTGACAATTTCAAATAAGAACATATATGCATGAGCACAAGATCATTCATTTTTCAAGTTCCGAAAAAGAAATTGCAGAAACTAACAACAGAAAAAAAAAATACTACAACAAGTGTTTCAGCAATCGACTTCCTTACAAGTTCTTTCAATAGATAGTGCACCTAAAGATCAAAGAACATGGCATTCAACAGTCAAAATTTAGTAGTCATATAGGAATTTCACTTTTAGCAAACTTAGAAAAGAATCAATAGACTTGTTGGCACAAAAATGAATTCTTTTTTCTATATATTATTTTTAAATTTATGAACTATAAGTTTCATAGAAAGTATTAATACCTAAATTTTGATGAAGCAAGAAACAAATGAGTTTCGGTTTGGTGGCTAGGGATGCTGATGGGTTTGTTCTCAGGGGTCGGATAGGGAGTTTGAATAAAGAAATGCAAATTCAATGAGAAGAGATGCAGGCTTTGGATGAAAGCATTAAATTTTCCAGGATAAACGGATGGGACAAGCTGGAACTGGAGTCTGACTGCACAAGCTTGGTTAACCGCTTCAACAATAGGAATTTTAACTTGACTACGTTGGGCCATTGTTTGTAGCTGTTGTATAAACATTGTGATTTTCATTCTTTTAACTTTAATTGGGCCCCTAGATGTTGTAATAGAATAGTGATCCGGCTTTGCAAGTTGGCTAAGGATAAAAATTGTATCATGGATTTTAGTGTGGATTATCCTAAGGAGATCCATAAGTTAATTTTGAAAGAGGCAATAATTTGAAGTTGACCTTTGGGTCGTTTATCAAAAAAAAAGAATGGTAGTATAGAGGAAAATGAAACCTGCTACTTGTCTACCAACTTTAGCTGTTATGGTGGAGCTGAAAATCCCAAATCTGAACTGAAAAGATAAGTAGCAAAGCAAGAGTGGTGAAATGAAGATTGAGTTAATTTTGAAGTAGGAACAATTTGAAATACCAAACCAACTCAGTGAGCAAACTAAAATAACTTTAGGAACTGAATTTCCAACGGCAGTGGTAGAGAGAAGAGGCGAAGAACTACCTTTTGTAACGACAGAGAGAAAAGTCGAAGTTGATTTTAAAAGTTGGGAAATTAGGGAAAAAATTTGGGGAAGAACTTGGGGGAAATTGAGGGAAAAAGTTGGGACGTTGGTGAAAAAAAATTAGGGAAATTTGAATTGGAGGAAAGTAAAGGAAATTTGGGGCTCCAAAAAACGACGTCGTTTAAGTTGAGTGTAATAAAATTTTGCGGCGCTTCACAAAAACGCTACTAATGAAAACCTTTATAGTGTTTTATTGATAAACCTTAATTTATACATATTTTTATCCCATGCTTAGCCTATTTATGAATGGTTTCTCCTTATATTTGGTGAATTAGATGCTCTTAATCCTTTAATTTCATGTTTTATACTTAGGATAGCATAGGAGAGTAAAAAGGGTGAGAAACGGGCCAAAAATGGAGAAAATGGACCTACGTGGGAAATTAACACGGCCTGGACTTTCTCACACGGGCATGTCACACGGCCATGTCCCTTTGGCAGGACGAAGCACGACTTACACAGGTAGATCACACACCCGTGCCCATTTAACAGCCTTGACCATGGTCTTAAGTAATCGCACACAGGCATGTCCTTATCGAGCCCAAGTTTAGTCCAATTTGGAAAAAGACAATTTTGGGGGCTTTTAGGCATTCTAAAGCCTATTTGAACACCTGAGGAGGCACTTAGAAGCGGGACGCAGAGTAGAAAGCAAGGAATTACTCAAGGTAAGCCGATTGATACATCTCAGAAGCCGGATTCATCATTAAGACTAAAGATCTCCTTTCAAGTTCCTTCAGGATTTTTGGGTTTTCTTATGTTTTGTTATCTTTATGCTTTTAAGATGTTTTCTTTCATATGTATAAACTAAACCCCCTAAATACCTAAGGGGAATGAAACCTAAGACGGATTTTGTTATTATTTTCTGAATTGTATGATAAATATTTGACTTGTTCTTAATTATGTGTTCTTAATTCTTGTTTTGATATTCCATGATATTGATTCAAGTTAAGCTCTTATTCAGAGGAGGAATAGACCCTTTCTAAGAGTAAAGTTGTCATAATTAAGCGGAGTTGATTGCACGCCTAGAGATAAGGTGATAAGATTTTGCCGGATTAGGGTGAAACCTAATAAGGGAATCCATAGATCGAGTTAATGCAATTCTAGGGTGTTAATTAGAAAGAGATTTCAATTATTCAACCCAGGGTTAGACGTTATTAGTCTCGAAAGAGATAATAATATAACTTAGGAATTTCTACAAATCAAGTCAAATGAATAAATCTCTGATTCAGAGCCAAATAACAAGTGAAGTCTAGGTGGATTTTTCCTTAGGTATTGTCTTAATCAATCGAATTTCCCCAAAATTATTTTCCCAAATTTTCTTTCTGTGCATCCTTAGTTAATAATTAGTTTAGATAACCAAACCTCTTAATTTTTAGGCTAGATAATAAAAAGGAAGTAAATACTAGTAGTCTTAGTTCCTTTGGGTTTGACAATCCGGTCTTGCGAAACTATACTACTGTTCGATAGGTACACTTGCCTTAATTGTGATAATAGGTTAGTCTCAAGAATGATCATTTCATAAATCTTTAAAACTTGTCACGAATATCATGTATCAAGTTTTTGGCACTGTTGCCGGGGACATCTGGGATATTAGGAACACTCGGTTTTTATTACTTTAGCCACTTTACTTTTATTGCAATTTAAATTTTTATTTTCTTTTCTAATTCTTCATTTATTTTCTTCTGACAGGTTTTTCTAGTTTATGACCAGAAGAAACCCGTCAGGACCGTTACTACTTGATAGTGAGCTCAATCACACAGTTCACAGAAACCGAAGAGAAATAAGGTGAAGTTTATGATACACAGAAGAGCAAGACGATGATACTTCAACCACAACTGAAGAGATGGCTAAAAACCAAGGAAATCCACTACCTCCTGCGATTGCTATTAATCAGAATCCTACTCCGTGCACTATGTATGAATATGCTAAACCTTCTTTAACAGGAACTGAATCAAGCATAGTTAGACCTGCTGTAGATGCAAATACTTTTGAACTGAAACCTAACACAATTCAAATGATACAACAATTTGTTCAGTTTGATGGTTTGCAGGATGAAGATCCGAACGCTCACTTGGCAAATTTATTAGAGCTTTGCGACACTTTTAAAATCAATGGCGTTTCTAATGATGCCATTCGCCTTCAGTTGTTTCCCTTTTCATTGAGGAATAAGGTTAAACAGTGGTTGAACTCGTTGCCACAGGGAATCAATCACTACTTGGGAATAAATAACTGGAAATTTTTTATTAAAATATTTTTTACTGGCTAAAACGGCTAAATTATGTAATGATATCTCTTCTTTTGTGCAGATGGATTTAGAAACACTCTATGATGCATGGGAGAGATACAAGGATCTTTTGCGAAGATACCCTCACCATGGGTTACCACTCTGCCTATAGGTCCAAATGTTTCACAATGGCCTGAACCCTTCGACTCGGCAGATGGTTGACGCAGCTGCTGGCGAAACCATCAATAATAAGACACCTAAAGATGCCTATGAATTTATAGAGGAGATGTCACTGAATAACTATCAGTGGCAAGTCATGAGGAAAAAGCCAACGAAAACAGCCGACGTTTATAACGTCGATTCAGTCACCATGCTCTCTAATCAGGTAGAACTCTTGAATAAGAAAATTGATGGTTTTCTTAGTTCCTCACAGGTTCACCCAGTAATGTAGTACGAAGCAAGTGGAGGTGGATCAAGCAGTTCAGAATACCCACCTTATGGCCACAACATAGAGAACGAGTAGTTAAATTACATGGGTAACAATCCTCGATCTCAAAACAATCCTTATAGTAATACTTACAATGTAGGTTGGAGGAATCACCCAAATTTTTCATGGGGAGGCCAAGGAAATCAGAGACCACCACCCCCTCCAGGCTTTCAAGAGCCACCATACCAGTAGGAAAAAAAGCCGAACCTTGAGGAGATGCTAACCAAATTCATCTCGGTGTCAAAAACTCATTTTTAGAATACCGAGACGACACTCAAAAATAAACAAGCATCAATCTAGGGACTCGAAACGCAAATTGGCCAGCTCACCAAGTTGATTTCTGAAAGACCACCAGGAAGCCTGCCTAGCAACACTGAATCTAACCCAAGGAAGCAACTCAACGTGATTGCCATTCAAGATGAAGAAGGGTTAGTTGTAGAACCAAGGCCAGAAACGATGGTAGGCAAAGGTAAGAATGAGGTAGGCCAAAATGACCCAAAGCCGATGAGTACAGAATATAAACCTCATGTGTCATAACGCAATGCGACAAGGAAAGACCAATCAAATGAATAATTTGGTAAATTCCTTAAACTTTTAAAGAAACTACATATTAACTTACCATTTATTGAAGCTCTTTCGCAGATGCCAAACGCAGTCAAGTTTTTAAAGGAGCTTTTAACAAATAAACGAAAGTTGGATGAGGCGTCACATGTGGAGTTGAATGCAGTTTGCTCAGCCATATTACAGAATAAGCTACCCAATAAATTAAAGAATCCAGGGAGTTTTACGATTCCTTGTTTAATTGGTAGTTTAGATGTTCATCATGCATTGGTTGACTTAGGGGCAAGCATTAATGTTATGCCTTATAAAATGTTTAAATAGCTAGGTCTTGGGAAACCCAAACAAACTAGGATGAGCATTCAATTGGCTGATAAAACCATTAGATTTCCTAGGGGTAACATTGAAGATGTTCTTGTTAAGGTCAATAAATTTATATACCTAGTAGACTTTATTGTTCTAGACATGGAAGAGGATAGCAATGCACCTTTAATTTTAGGACAACCCTTTTTAGCAACTGCTAGAACCATTATTGATGTTAGTACAAGTGAACTCACACTTCGTGTGCACCCACACGACCAAAGAACACGGGCGTGGGACAAATGTCAAACGCGCCCAAATTCAAAATTCGCAAAACACACAGGCAAAAATTAGGCCACACGGGCATGTCTCATGGCCGTGTGCCCCAAAATCTATATAAACCCCTCACTATTCATCATCTCCCTCCCCAAAAAACCCTAACCCTTGCCACTGCAACTTCACACGCCCTACCGCCCACGCCCGTGCACCGCCTACAACACCGATTTCAATGCCTCAAGCTCCTTTTTTTTGTGTTTGTTTACTCTTTTCTCTCTATTTTCTTTATATATGTTGCTTATTTCATGATTTCTCTACTCTATTGAACTATTTTGAATGAATATTCATAGTTAGAATATTAAAATACTCATGCTTGTTTAATAAAATTTTTGTCATTTTAGTTACTACATTATGCTATACTCTTTCATTTTTCCTTGTTTCCATGAAATTTATGCTTACCCACATGCATTCATTCATTATTCCCATATCCTATAACTTGATATATTTAGTTGTTTTAGTTTATATCCTCTAGTACGTTAATCTCATGAAATATTCATATTTACTCTTGATTTTCCATACTATTCTTGGGGCATATTGGTTGAACTTCGATTTTTTCAATGCAGGTACAATGTCGTCCTCACGTGGTAAGAAGACCGCTGTTCCCGCCTTGAAGAAGGGGAAAGGAGCAGCGTCATCCTCAGGTCCTACCACAGAGATTAGGCACCTATTCCTCTAGGTTCCCTTGGGACCCCAAAAGGAATTATATCAGATATTACGGGCCCGACCCTTAGGTGTGGGCCATTGTATTAACTGGCCCACACTAGAACAGATTCATTTGGCTGACGCGGTCTGAGCCCTCCTAACGACTGACCCGTGGGGGCTCTTCTTTGAGATTGTCGAGCCAACGTATCTCAAGTTCACATTGGAGCTCTGCTCAACGTTCCATCTTCAGACCGTCATGACCAACTTTGACGATCCTAGAATGGTCCAGTTCTGCCTTGGTGGTCTAGTACACCAGTTGAGCGTACCCGAGCTCAAGATTGCACTAGGGCTATACACGGAGGAGTTCATGGACGACAATGAACTCAACACCCTCCACCGGCACATCCACTACTCCCCCTCGAATACTGGTGGGACCTCGTCCCTGCCTCGGCCACCTATGATCCTAGCTGCTCCAAGGCATCGGCTCTCCCTCCATCTTTGAGGTATTTGCATGCTATCTTGGCTCACACTCTAACAGGGAGATGAGAGAGCACCGGTGTCGTCACCACCCACAATGCCTATTTCTTATGGAGTATGGCGAATGGGTACGTCATCAACCTTGCCTACTTTATTGCCTTCGCCATTCGCCTCCAGATGGAGCGGCACAGAAGAGGGGTCATCGCTATCGAGCCCTATGTGACTCAATTGGCTCGGTACTTTGAGCTCCTCAACACGGTAGCACAATCATCCTCCCTCACTCTCATCGGCCAGATGTTCCCATACGGCATCTCGAGCATGCTAAGTATGAGGATGATAGAGAAACGATATGGCACATACCCTCCTCAGTATAGCCTTGCCTGGTCCACCGAGGAGGAGGACCCAGAGGACATTACTGATGATGTCCATCCACATCACGAGGATCCACCAACTCAGCCAACACCCCCCTCTCGTCCAGTTCATGCGGCGGCTTCATACGTTAACATCTTTGAGCGCCTTACTCGATTCGAACAGCAGTGTTTTCAGTGCTTCAAAAACATTGATGCTACTCTGCAGCAGATATGTCAGCATTTCCACATCTCATCACCACCCCCACCTCAGGAACTATCTAGCGATGAAGATGTTTAAAAACTTTTATTTATTATTTTATGTTGTTACTTTTATTCTATTTTAAGACTACTTTTTATTTTTCTTTAAGCTTATTTTTATTAGGTTTTATAATTATTATTTTACAATTTTTAATTTTGGCTATTTCATTAGGAGTAATTATTCTTCTTTATATATTTCCTAAAAAAGTTCCTGATTCTATCACAGTTATAAAGAGCTCCAAAGCTCACTATTACCTAAGAACTTGGAACTTCACTGGGAAAGGTTCTCCATGACTACCATACCCTGCTCGACCACGACCATAGCGAACAAAAGATGTAATATTCTTTTGGCGCAGCATTTGTGGAACCCAACCTCTACCACCACCGGAGTATCCTCCTCTACCCTCATCATTGCTTTGGCCGTTTATTCTCCATGACTCCAATTCAAGGAGTTCATTCATCATTCAGGAAGTTTCACTTCTCTCCCTATCTTATGATTATTAATCTATCTTTGTCAATATATCTTTCTTTTTACATTGAGGGCAATGTACATCTTAAGTGTGGGGGTTCTTTTATATCATCATTTGAAATCCCTAAATTTTATCTTATTCTCACGTGAACCACTCATATCACTATTAGAATGAATTTTGATTAATTTATGATTTTTATTGATATGTCTTGAATTAAAACATAGGTATTTATGCATTGATTGTTTAAACTTTAGGACATTAGAGAATCAAGCATGATAAGTTGATTTTTGAAGAATTAAAAACTTTTAGGTTGTTTCCCTAAGTTTAGGTATTATCTTGAGTTAAAATTCACAAGTTTGAACATCAAAAAGCCATAATTTTTGTGAGATCTTGAGCCTTTAGAGCATATTTTATTCCTTTCATGCTCACTTTCATTATGAGTGTGTCAGTATTGAATTGTTATTCTAGAACTTGCTTGATTATACATGTCAAGACCACACCATTTGATTTGATATGTCAAGATGATAAAGGCACTTAGGTTTAACCCACTTACTCCACAAAAGCCTACCTTCATAATTAACCCTTAGTGAACCCCTTTGAGCCTAACAAACCATTAATTGACTTACCTTCAATATTAACCCACAACCCATTATTGTTGAAATCCCCTAATTTGATCCCTATTTTTGTCAAGATTTGATTTGAACTAATTGTTTAGCTATGTTTTGTTCTTCTATGTATTTGACTTGTTCTTAAAAAAAATTACTTCAATACATATTAGTAGTAATTCGTCATTTTTGAGCTTAAGTGTTAAGTCCATATTCTGAAAAGAAGCTCACTTATATTCAATTGATGACTAGTTATTTTTTCTAGCTAGGTAATTTTTTAATTCAATCTTGATTCTAACATCTTCTTTCAGCTTGTGACCACACCCCTAACCAAAGCCACGTTACATGTAACACCCCAAACCCGAGACCATCGCCGGTGTCGGACCCGAGGGTTAACAAACCAAGTTCACATGTTTTTGCCCACCAATTTGACATTTCCAGTCAGGCTGGAAAACTGCGTCACTGTCGCCTTAAAAATCATATCTCGAGTTTCAAAACTCGGAAACTGGTTTCGTAAATTTTCCTGAATTTAGACTCATATATACATCCATGGATTTATTTCTAGGATTTTTGGTCGGGCCAATTGGTACAGTTTATTAGTTAAAGTTACCCAAGTTACAGGGATCGACTGCTCTGACCTTCGCGCGGTATAACTTGAATATCTCTCTGCACAGGGCTTTAATGCTGGTGTCGTTTGTTTCTAATGAAACTAGACTCAAAATGGAATCTGTACATATAAGGTATATCTCCTAATTCTTTTGGATAATTTATAGTGAATTTTAAAGTTGCGACAGGGAACCCAGAAACCATTCTGGCCCTGTCTCACAATAGCTTTAATATCTCTTAACCTGTAACTCCTATGACCGCTTCGTTTCTTCCATATGAAAATAGACTCATCAAGGTTCATTTACATAGCTTATTCACTATTTGATTCCATTCCTATGAATTATGGTGATTTTTCACATTCACGCCACTGCAGCTGGCAGCATCTGTTTTAAGGTAGGACTTACCTATTTGGTAGTCTCCATGATTCAACTAATCTTGCCATACATAGGTTCATATATGATCATTTTAACCATGCCAATGGCTGATCATATGACCAACATTCCCATTTCCAAACAATAGCCACATCATGACCCCAAATATATATACATACAACCCACAATAAGTCTAAGTTCATGCTCCTTTTTGAGCCATTTTCGCATGGCCATACATACTTACATTACAACGTATTTAACAAACAAGAGGTAGTCCTATACATGCCATCTCAAGTTCAACCAAAAATTTATACCAAAATGGAGGCTTGATAGTGTGGATGACTTCGACTTCAACGATCCCAAATCCGATTGCCTCGGCGAAATCTAGAAAACTAAGAGCCAAAGCAACGGGTAAGCATTTTTATGCTTAGTAAGTCTCAAGGAATATAATGAACTATAATTTACAGCAATACATTCACATAGCCAAATGCATCATTTCATTAATACACATTCTTACTTCATACTTCATCATTGTATAAGTTCGCAAAGCATCAATCAATTCAATAACTGAAATTCATTAGTCGATTGAGCGAATGTTGCTCAAACACGTCGACTTTCCAATGCACATATAACGTACCTTATCCTTTGGGCTGTCCGAGTGTACTAATTAAATTCATTTCAGCAACCAACACTCACCTCCAGCCCAAGATTCTTCGAATATAACCGGATATAATCACGTGCACAAATGCCTTGGTCTTAGCCGGATAGAATAACTCATACGAATGCCTTGGCCTTAGCCGGATATAACCACTAGCACAATTGCCTTGGTCTTAACCGGATATAATTTCCAGCATAATTGTCTTGGGCTTAGCCGGATATCATTCAATTTCTCATGCACACATACATCAATAATCATTGGACATACATATTTCATTTTCGTTACTAAGGCTCAAACACAATTAATATCATTAGCATATTCGCCTTGGGACTTAGCCCGTGGAATTCAAATACTCATACACACATAATCAATAATCATACACATCCATATTTCATCTCACATAATTCAAGTAAGGTCACTTCTTGAGGACTTACCTCGGATGTTGTCGAACGGCTTTTTCGGCTATTCGATCACCTTTTCCTTCCCCTTGTCCAATTGTGGCCCTCTTAGCTCTTGAGCTAATTCAAACAAATTCAATTTATTAAAACCTCATTGTGCTTGCTTATGGCGAATATGACAAGGATTTTAAATGGTCATATGGCCACTCTTTAGCTTGAATACACAATGGTCATGCACATTTTATACTACATCAAGCAATTCAATACAATTTATTTGAGCATCAAGGAAATGCTAAGGCCTTCAATAGGCTACCCAAGGCCGAATATTCATGTACATGTTGAGGTCAATTTTGCACTTAATACCTCACAAAACAGCATGCAATCTACTAATTTATGCTTTGCACATTGTGGCCCAAAACTTATAATATAGCATCAAGCACTTATATGTGTGCTAGGCGAATTGTGCTTGCAATTTCACAAGCATTCTTCCACATTTTCTTCTTTAAATCAATATATTCAGCACTTAGTTCATAACCAAACATAATGTGCAATCATATATATGCATATATGAGCATGGCGAATTTTCAAGGTGTCCATAGCCATCCAAAACACAAACTTTTAACTAACATGCAAGAAGCATGAATCATGCTCAAGAATGCATCATGGCCAAGTATGACAATCATGCTCCTTTTCAACTTTAATCATGATAAAACAAAGAGAAAACTCAAAATCTTACTCATGAGTAGAAAATCCATCATTGCATGCATCATCATCAAGCTTCACACTTAGCATGCAATGGCTTTATCACTATAACAACTTTGGCCAAATACCATTTCCATGGCATACCAAAGATTTGAGCCATGGCTAACATGCACATCAAGTTAGCAACCAAAACATGCATGAAACTCCCAACACAACCTCATACATACCTTAATCTTGATGCAAACTTAGCCAAATCTCCTTCTAGATCTCTTCCAAACCAAGCATGAAGCAAAAATCCTCCTTCTTCCTTAGTTTTGGCTCAAAGAAAGGATGAACAAAATTTTTTCTTTCCTTCTCTACAACTCACGGCAATGGGGTATGCCACTCTCACACACATTTTTTTTTTCATTCTTTTCTTACCCATGCTTATTTGTTTACTATTTCTCCCTAATGCCCAACAAAACATGTTTCATGACATGTTTGACCCATATTCTTTGTCATGGCCGGCCATTACTTGTAGAAAGGGGAATTTGACATGCAAGTCCATTATTTTGCATGCATGCTTTAATTAGTCATCACCTATTTCCCTATCGTACTTTCAAAGTTCACTACTAAGTCCTTTCTTATAATTTAGCACCTAATTAATAAAAATCGAGACACGAAATATTTACGCATACCAATTCCACATACAATAAGTACGGAATATAACACTTAATTATTCTTGTGACTCGGTTTCGTGGTCCCAAACCACTCTCCGACTAGGGTCACATTCGGTGTCACAACTCTCCCCACTCAAGAGATTTTCGTCCCGAAAAGCTTACCGGTAAATAGGTTCGGATATCGCTCTCTCATTGAGTTCTCGGTCTCCCAAGTAGCTTCTTCTATCCCGTGCTTGAGCCATAACACTTTCACTAGCGGAACCCGCTTGTTTCGCAACTCTTTCACTTCTCGTGATAGGATACGAATTGGTTCTTCCTCATAACTCATATTAGCTTGAATTTCAATTTCTGATGGACTAATCACGTGCGATGGATCGGATCTATAACGTCGAAGCATCGAACGTGGAATACATCGTGAACCTTTTTGAGTTCGGGGCAAAATCAAGCGATATGCCACCGGACCGACTCGCTCGATATCTCGTATGGCCCAATGAACCTCGGGCTCAACTTGCCCTTACGGTAGAACACGAGTATTTTTTCCAAGGCGATACCTTGAGGAACACTTTATCACCCACGATACTCGATATCCTTACGCTTCATATCCGCGTCACGACTTCGACGATCGAAGGCTATCTTCAAACTTTCACGGATTACTTTCACTTTCATTCGGCATCCCTAATCAAATCCACCGAAAATCTTGCTTTCACCAAGCTCGGTCCAAAACAATGGTGTACGGCATTTACGCCCGTACAAAGCCTCGTAGGGTGCCATCTTAATACTCGATTGAAAGTCGTTGTTGTAAGCGAATTCAATCAACGGCAAATACCGTTCCCATGAACCACTAAACTCGAGGACGCAACATCTTAACATATCCTCAAGTATCTGAATTACCCGCTCGGATTGACCATCGGTTTGGGGGTGGAAGGCGGTCTTTGAAATGCAACTTGGTACCCAAAGCTTCTTGCAACTTTTTCCAAAACCGCGAGGTAAATCTCGGATCTCTATCCGACACGATAGAAATAGGCACCCGTGTAATTTCACAATCGAGAAACGTACAATTCCGCTAATTTGTCCATTGAAAAATCCGTGCGTCGGGGGACAAAGTGGGCCGACTTAGTCAATCGATCTACCACGACCCAAACCGCATCCTTCTTACTTGCGACAATGGCGGTCCGGATACAAAGTCCATTGTGACTCGATCCCATTTCCACTCGGGTATCGTGATTGGTGAAGTAATCTCAAGGCACCGATGTTCCGCTTTCACTTGTTGACATATTAAACATCTTGAAACAAAGTCGGAGATGTCTCGCTTCATACCATGCCACCAAAATCGACGTTTCAAATCATTGTACATCTTCGTACTCCCGGGTGGATTGCCATTCGGCTACAATGGGCTTCATTCTGAATTATCGAAATGAGTTCAAATTCTTTGGGACACAGAGACGACTTTTGAACCTCAAACAATCGTCATCGTCGATTTGAAACTCCGAGTCCTTGTTCGAACACACGCAGCCGTTTTGCAACCAACTCGTCATCGACTTTCGAGCTTCTCGAATTTGGTGTGTCAATAATGGTTTGGCTTTCATTTCAGCCACTAACACACTTTGTCGGATCGGATAGACAAGTGCACATTCATCGCTCGTAAAGTGAATAACGATTTACGACTCAAGGCATCCGCAACTACATTCGCCTTTCCGGGTGATAGTCAATGATCAGCTCATAATCCTTTAACATACTCGAGCCAACGTCTTTGTCGCAGATTTAAGTCTCGTTGGGTCATCAAATACTTGAGACTTTTGTGATCCGAGTATACATGGCACCTTTCACCAAATAAGTAATGTCGCCAAATCTTTAAGGCGAATACGATGGCGCCAATTCGAGATCATGAGTCGGATAATTTTTCTCATGTGGCTTTAATTGCCTCGGCGCATAGGCCACAACTCGACCTTCTTGCATTAATACGCAACCTAACCCAAGTAGAGAGGCGTCGCTATAGATGACAAACTCCTTACGGACTCGGGTTGCACTAGAATTGGGGCTTCATCAAATAAGTTTTCAGTTGATCGAAGCTTTTTGGCATTCTCCGTCCATTCGAACTTAACATCCTTTTGGAGTAAGCCGTCATCGGCGTGGCTATCGTTGAGAAGCCTTTACAAATCGTCGGTAGTAACCAAGCCCCAAAAAGCTTGAACCTCAGAATATTTCTAGGAGGCTTCCAATTTAGTATGGCTGAAATTTTATTCGGTTCGACTCGAATACCGATCTGAGATACCACATGACCCAAGAAGCTTACCTCTCTTAACCGAACTCACACTTGCTGAACTTAGCATATAATTGCTTGTCCCGTAAAATTTGCAGACTAACCGCGGTGTTCAGCATGTTCGGTCTCATTTCTTGAATAGACCAAGATGTCATCAATGAACACGACTACGAATCGATCCAAATATGGTCTAAAGATTCGATTCATTAAATCCATAAATACCGCAGGGCATTAGTGAGCCCAAACGGCATCACCGAGAACTCATAGTGACCATATCTCGCTCAAGGCGGTCTTGGGCACGTCCGAATCTCGGATTCGCAATTGATAGTAGCCCGATCTCAAATCTATTTTCGAGAACACCGAGGCTCCTTCGATTGATCGAACAAGTCATCAATACGTGGCAACGGATATTTGTTCTTTATCGTCGCTTTGTTAAGTCGACGATAGTCGATGCATAGTCGCATGGTTCCATCCTTCTTCTTCACGAACAACACCGCGCACCCAAAGGCGAAAAACTCGGGCGAGCAAAACCTCTATCCACCAATTCTTGCAACCGAGTTTTCAACTCCTTCAATTCCGTTGGTGCCATACGATACGGAGCTATCGAAATTGGGGTGGTACCGGTACCAATTCGATGCCAAATTCTATTTCTCGAGCAGTGGTAAACCCGCAATTCTTGGGAAAACATCCGGTATTCACAAACCACGCACAGATTCGGGTTTCTTCTCGATTCCTTGTCATCGATGCGTCGCGACGCAAGGTACGCTTCGCACCTTTTCTTACATATTTCGGGCCAACATCGGCGATATTACGGTGGCAACCCTTTAAGTCCGTGGACTCAACCCGAATTATTTCATTATTCGCGCACCTCAAATCGATAGTCTTGCTCTTGCAATTTACAACCGCATCGTGCATGGTCAACCAATCCAAACCAAGAATAACATCGAACTCATCGAATGGCAAAAGCATTAAGTCCGCGGAAAACAAGAACCTCGGAACACTAGGGGACTTTTCTTGCACACTTTGTTAACAAGCACGTAATGACCCAAGGGTTTGACACCGAATTACAAACTCATGAGACTCAATGGGCAAAGTCTTCTTTGGATGCTAAGGTTTCACATATATAAGAATGAGTAGAACCGGGGTCAATCAAAGCAATTACATTTGTATTGAAAAGAGTGAAAGTACCGGTAATAACATCCGGAGGCGGCATCCTCGCGTGCGCGTATGGCATAAGTCCTAGCAGAGCACGAGCCTCGGATCGATGGTAGCATCTCTAGATCCTCTCGACCGCCAACGACATTGCCCATATTTCTAGGTGGCCTACCTCGGCGATGGTAGCACCGGGTTTGCACTCGACTTGCATTCTGCTCATGCATCCTCGGGCAATCCTTCATAAAATGGTCGGCCGATCCACACTTATAGCGAGGAGCGATCACGAAACCAACAGCTCCCGAATGCCATTTGCCACAATGTGGACACTCCGTCCTCTCTCGCGATCATTTCCGCCACCGCAATCGAGGTGACTTCGTGTGGTCACAGGGTCGATCGCGTCCTCGTCTAGAAAATCCCAAACGCCTCTAGACCGGCTCGCATCATCTCGAAATCTCTTCGATGCTTGTTGAAGAGACTTTCCGAGGACCTCTTCGAATTCTCCAATCCCCACATCAGCTTTTGTTTCTCCTTTCTAAGCTCTTGACTTTACAAGCTCGCTCAACAAGTACTACGAACTCTCGTATCTCGAGAATGCCAACAAACATCCTTATATCATCGTTCAGCCCATCCTCGAAGCGTTTGCACATAATAGCTTGGACGAAATGCATTCTCACAGCGTCTGGCTAAGCCTCACAAACTTTCGTTCAGTGAGTCGATAACGGACATAGAACCTTGCTTAAGATCAAGGAACTCCCTCCGCTTTTGGTCGATGAATCTCGATGATATACTTTTTTGAACTCGGTTAGAAAGAATTCCCAAGTCACTTGCTCTCTAGGCACCACAAGTCGAGTACTCCACCAATAGTAGGCGGACTCGCGTAGCAAGGAGATGGTACACTTTAAGCACTCATCGGTGTACAGGATAGCTCATCAAGCACCCGGATAGTGTTATCTAACCATAATTCAGCTCGCTTGGCATCATCATCATCCGTAGCCTTAAATTCAGTGGCCCCATGTTTTGAATCCTATCGATGGGGCTTACCCGACCTTATTGGGTCGATCAACGGAGGTATTGTAGGTGCGGGGTTGCATTAAATCGGGAATGGAGGTGGTGGAACAGTAGTGTTGGTTCGAATGTATTGATTAAACCATTCGTTCATCACACTATAAAAGGCTTGCTTAGCCTCGTCATTAGGATTGCTGGCCATAGGTTGAGAGTCCGCCGCTGTCCCTTGCGGCGCTGTCCCTTTTGCGGGAGCAGCGCCACACTCTCCACATCATCAGCTATCGCTCGGTTGGGATCGGGATCCATTGCTATAAACAAACATGAAGTCAAATTGTCGAATTCATCACACTATCGATTCATCATTTAATGGCATGTATAGCTAGACCCCAAACACATCACGGTAGTCCTAGAATCGACTAAACCGTGGCTCGATACCAATAAAATTGTAACACCCCAAACCCGAGACCATCGCCGTGTCGGACCCGAGGGTTAACAAACCAAGTTCACATGTTTTTGCCCACCAATTTGACATTTCCAGTCAGGCTGGAAAACTGCGTCACTGTCGCCTTAAAATCATATATCGAGTTTCAAAACTCGGAAACTGGTTTCGTAAATTTTCCTGAATTTAGACTCATATATACATCCATGGATTTATTTCTAGGATTTTTGGTCGGGCCAATTGGTACAGTTTATTAGTTAAAGTTACCCAAGTTACAGGGATCGACTGCTCTGACCTTCGCGCGGTATAACTTGAATATCTCTCTGCACAGGGCTTTAATGCTGGTGTCGTTTGTTTCTAATGAAACTAGACTCAAAATGGAATCTGTACATATAAGGTATATCTCCTAATTCTTTTGGATAATTTATAGTGAATTTTTAAAGTTGCGACAGGGAACCCAGAAACCATTCTGGCCCTGTCTCACAATAGCTTTAATATCTCTTAACCTGTAACTCCTATGACCGCTTCGTTTCTTCCATATGAAAATAGACTCATCAAGGTTCATTTACATAGCTTATTCACTATTTGATTCCATTCCTATGAATTATGGTGATTTTTCACATTCACGCCACTGCAGCTGGCAGCATCTGTTTTAAGGTAGGACTTACCTATTTGGTAGTCTCCATGATTCAACTAATCTTGCCATACATAGGTTCATATATGATCATTTTAACCATGCCAATGGCTGATCATATGACCAACATTCCCATTTCCAAACAATAGCCACATCATGACCCCAAATATATATACATACAACCCACAATAAGTCTAAGTTCATGCTCCTTTTTGAGCCATTTTCGCATGGCCATACATACTTACATTACAACGTATTTAACAAACAAGAGGTAGTCCTATACATGCCATCTCAAGTTCAACCAAAATTGATACCAAAATGGAGGCTTGATAGTGTGGATGACTTGACTTCAACGATCCCAAATCCGATTGCCTCGGCGAAATCTAGAAAACTAAGAGCCAAAGCAGCGGGTAAGCATTTTATGCTTAGTAAGTCTCAAGGAATATAATGAACTATAATTTACAGCAATACATTCACATAGCCAAATGCATCATTTCATTAATACACATTCTTACTTCATACTTCATCATTGTATAAGTTCGCAAAGCATCAATCAATTCAATAACTGAAATTCATTAGTCGATTGAGCGAATGTTGCTCAAACACGCCGACTTTCCAATGCACATATAACGTACCTTATCCTTTGGGCTGTCCGAGTGTACTAATTAAATTCATTTCAGCAACCAACACTCACCTCCAGCCCAAGATTCTTGAATATAACCGGATATAATCACGTGCACAAATGCCTTGGTCTTAGCCCGGATAGAATAACTTCATACGAATGCCTTCGGCCTTAGCCCGGATATAACCACTAGCACAATTGCCTTCGGTCTTAACCGGATATAATTTCCAGCATAATTGTCTTGGGCTTAGCCCGATATCATTCAATTTCTCATGCACACATACATCAATAATCATTGGACATACATATTTCATTTTCGTTACTAAGGCTCAAACACAATTAATATCATTAGCATATTAGCCTTGGGACTTAGCCCGGTGGAATTCAAATACTCATACACACATAATCAATAATCATACACATCCATATTTCATCTCACATAATTCAAGTAAGGTCACTTCTTGAGGACTTACCTCGGATGTTGTCGAACGGCTTTTTCGGCTATTCGATCACCTTTTCCTTCCCCTTGTCCAATTGTGGCCCTCTTAGCTCTTGAGCTAATTCAAACAAATTCAATTTATTAAAACCTCATTGTGCTTGCTTATGGCGAATATGACAAGGATTTTAAATGGTCATATGGCCACTCTTTAGCTTGAATACACAATGGTCATGCACATTTTATACTACATCAAGCAATTCAATACAATTTATTTGAGCATCAAGGAAATGCTAAGGCCTTCAATAGGCTACCCAAGGCCGAATATTCATGTACATGTTGAGGTCAATTTTGCACTTAATACCTCACAAAAACAGCATGCAATCTACTAATTTATGCTTTGCACATTGTGGCCCAAAACTTATAATATAGCATCAAGCACTTATATGTGTGCTAGGCGAATTGTGCTTGCAATTTCACAAGCATTCTTCCACATTTTCTTCTTTAAATCAATATATTCAGCACTTAGTTCATAACCAAACATAATGTGCAATCATATATATGCATATATGAGCATGGCGAATTTTCAAGGTGTCCATAGCCATCCAAAACACAAACTTTTAACTAACATGCAAGAAGCATGAATCATGCTCAAGAATGCATCATGGCCAAGTATGACAATCATGCTCCTTTTCAACTTTAATCATGATAAAACAAAGAGAAAACTCAAAATCTTACTCATGAGTAGAAAATCCATCATTGCATGCATCATCATCAAGCTTCACACTTAGCATGCAATGGCTTTATCACTATAACAACTTTGGCCAAATACCATTTCCATGGCATACCAAAGATTTGAGCCATGGCTAACATGCACATCAAGTTAGCAACCAAAACATGCATGAAACTCCCAACACAACCTCATACATACCTTAATCTTGATGCAAACTTAGCCAAATCTCCTTCTAGATCTCTTCCAAACCAAGCATGAAGCAAAAATCCTCCTTCTTCCTTAGTTTTGGCTCAAAGAAAGGATGAACAAAATTTTTTCTTTCCTTCTCTACAACTCACGGCAATGGGGTATGCCACTCTCTCACACACATTTTTTTTTTCATTCTTTTCTTACCCATGCTTATTTGTTTACTATTTCTCCCTAATGCCCAACAAAACATGTTTCATGACATGTTTGACCCATATTCTTTGTCATGGCGGCCATTACTTGTAGAAAGGGGAATTTGACATGCAAGTCCATTATTTTGCATGCATGCTTTAATTAGTCATCACCTATTTCCCTATCGTACTTTCAAAGTTCACTACTAAGTCCTTTCTTATAATTTAGCACCTAATTAATAAAAATCGAGACACGAAATATTTACGCATACCAATTCCACATACAATAAGTACGGAATATAACACTTAATTATTCTTGTGACTCGGTTTCGTGGTCCCGAAACCACTCTCCGACTAGGGTCACATTCGGGGTGTCACATTACAACCCTCTAAAAAGACCTTTTTGATTGATGTATCAGCTCAATATATAGTGGTGGAGATTTGATTTTCAAGCAAGCCTATGGTAATAACTTTTCATATTGACTAATGAGTGCTTTTATTGATGTCCTCAAACACCCTAAGTGATTTGAGTGAATCTTTAGTGAAGATGTTAAACTCTACAGTATTTTGATCAAAGGTAATCACTTAGATTAGGGGGGACACCTATGTTTTTGTGATAAAATGCTCAACTTGGAATGTTTGAAACTTTGATGTACTTTTAGTTGAATTTTAAATGTATGAGAACTTATGGATTATTTTGAGATATTATTGATAGGGATTATAAATTGAGAAGAATTTATTTTGATTGTGAGTTGAGGATTTTTGCTTGAAGACAACCAAATGCTTAAGTGCGGGGGTATTTGATAAACCGTAATTTAGACATATTTTTATCCCATGCTTAGCCTATTTATGAATGGTTTCTCCTTAGATTTGGTGAAGTCGATGCTCCTAATCCTTTAATTTCATGTTTTATACTTAGGAGAGCATAAAAGAGTAAAAAGGGCTAGAAACGAGCCGAAAACAAAGAAAATAGACCCACATGGGAAATCAACACGGCCTGGACTTTCTCACACGGGCGTGTCACACGGCCGTGTCCATTTGGCAGGATCGAAGTACGACTTACACGGGTAGATCACACACCCGTGCCCATTTAACAGCCTTGACCACGGCCTTAAGTAATCGCACATGGGCGTGTCACACGGACGTCTCCCTGATGAGCCCAAGTTTAGTCTAATTTGGAAAAGGCCAATTTTGGGGGTTCTTAGGCATTCTAAAGCCTATTTAAACACATGAGAAGGCACTTAGAAGGGTGCGCAGAGTAGAAAGCAAGGAATTACTCAAGGAAAGTCGATTGATCCATCTCAGAAGCCGAATTCATCATCAAGACTAAAGATCTCCCTTCAAGTTCCTTCAGGAGTTTTGGGTTTTCTTATTTTTTGTTATCTTTATGCGTTTGAGATGTTTTCTTTCATAAGTATAAACTAAACCCCCTAAATACCTAAGGGGAATGAAATCTAAGACGGTTCTTGTTATTATTATCTGAATTGTAAGATAAATATTTGACTTGTTGTTAATTATGTGTTCTTAATTCTTGTTTTGATATTCCAGGATATTGATTCAAGTTAAGCTCTTATTCAGAGGAGGAATAAACCTTGTCTAAGAGTAAATTTGTCATAATTAAGCGGAGTTGATTGCACGCCTAGAGATAGGGTGATAAGATTTTGCTGAATTAGGGTGAAACCTAATAAGGGAATTCATAGATCGAGTTAATGCAATTCTAGGGTGTTAATTAGAAAGAGATTTCAATTATTCAACCTATGGTTAGACATTATTAGTCTCGAGAGAGATAATAATATAACTTAGGGATTTCTATGGATCAAGTCAAATGAATAAATCGTCTGATTCAGAGTCAAATAACAAGTGAAGTCTAGGTGGATTTTTCCTTAGGTATTATCTTAATCAATCGAATTTCCCCAAAAGAATTTTCCCAAATTTTCTTTCCGTGCATCCTTAGTTAATAATTAGTTTAGATAACCAAACCTCTTAATTTTTAGGCTAGAGAATAAAAAGGAAGTAAACACTAGTACTCGTAGTTCCTTTAGGTTCGACAATCCAGTCTTACTGAACTTTACTACTATTCGACAGGTATACTTGCCTTAATCGTGATAATAAGTTAGTCTCAAGAATGATCCTTTCATAAATCTTTAAAACCTGTCACGAATATCACGTATCATTTACACAAAATGCCACTAAAGACAAAGTATAAAACGACGTCGCTTTTCGAACACGTAATACATATTCGCGGCGTTTTAGGCGAAATGCCACTAATAACAAGGCTATAAAATTTTCCATTTTGCAATCTCTTAATAGATGTTTGTGGCATTTTCAGTGAAAACGCCGGTAATGCATACTTTTGTGGTGTTTTATTAAAATTGCCACTAGTAACAAAGCTAAAACGAGGTTGTTTAAACAATTAATACTTTTTTATGGGGTTTTTGTTGAAAACGCTAATAAATATGCAACATAAAATGGTGTCATTCTTCAATCTTTTTAATATATATTAGCGGCATTTGGAAAAAAAATGCCACTATTTCTCAACGTTTTGCGGCATTTCGACCAAAAACGCCACTATTGCTCAACTTTTAGCGGCGTTTTGACCAAAAACGCCACTATTGCTCAACTTTTAGTGGCGTTTTGTCCCAAAAAGCCATTATTGCTCAACTTTTAACGGTGTTTTGTCCAAAAACGCCACTATTGCTCAACTTTTTGCTGCGTTTTTTGTCCAAACGCCACTAAAAATGCCACTAAAGGCCTATTTTCCTGTAGTAATTGGTTTATTAACACAAATTTGCATATTAGATATGTTTTAATCAAATATATTATTTAATTATAAAACCTACTATAGTGACATAAATAAATCAGTTAATGTTCATTTTCATGAACAAATGAGATGCTTAAAACAATATGTAACCCATGTAAACAAAACTTAAATAGAAGATGATAAAGGATGAGAAGGATGAACGCGAAAACGGATCGTAAAGTTTGTCAAAGTTGCGGTTTTGACTTAGGGCTCTAGACGTTCGAAAAGAAACTTGGATTTTGACACAACTTGAAACAAAATTGAATCCAAGTCAAATAAAACAGTTAAATAAATAACTACAATAAAATAATAAATAAAAGATTAAGGAAGCGAATAAAGAAGATAAATGGAAAGATAGAACGTGGCGTGTAGAAGTCTTAAGAAGCCTTGGAAACACTAAGAATCCACAACCCCCTTCAAGCGGCTCTAATTTTCCCACCAAGATAGAAACCTTGGCAAGAAAAAGTTCGAAGATTATTCCCACAATCTAAAAAGATTGTTAAAACTCTTCTAAAAGAAACTCAAGAGAAATTCTTGAAAAGAAAAACCCAGAGAGAATTTATTAACTCAAAAGAGAAATAGAATAATAATGAATTGTCTCTATTGTGTACAATGTAAAGGCTTATATATAGGCTAGCTAAATAAATTTAAATAAAACTCCTAAGTATACTAGAACTCTAATTTAATCTAAATAAGAAGCGCTTTTAAACTAAACTTTCTTGTTAACATAAAATTCCTAAATAACTTAAAATACTTAATAATTATCAAAACTTCAGAATAAAATAATAATATATGATAAATACAATATTGGGATTATATATAATAAAAATTAAGCCCAAAACCCAAACCCAATATGATTTAAACTCGAATTAAAAGCCTGAAACTCGTAATTCCTGTCATAATTCCATTCAAAAATTTTGTTCACGCAGTCTTCAGTAAAACAGTCATAACTTGAGCTTTCAAACTCAAAATCGAGTGATTCAAAATGTATTTCGAAGCTAAGAGATAGATCTTCCATGAAGATATCTCAACCAAGAAATGTCAGGATCCTATCCAAAAGGTTGTCACAAGTCTGTTAATTTTCCAAGCCTGAAAATTGGCAATTTTGATGATTGGAATCTAATAAATTTTACCCCATCCGTGCATGTATCATTCTTCCTTTCCTCAAAAAGATTCTTCCTCGAATCTTGTCTTTGATCAAGTCCTGATTTGATTTGCTTAGCTTTGACATTATTGTTGAGCCTTGAAGTAGTGTGCACCAATCACATTCATGGGTCTGAAATTGTGCCTTGAGACCCGCATAACTCCCCCTTCCTCAAGAAGATTCATCCCTGAATCTTTAGCTGCATAGAAAGAAAAAGGATTAGAATAAATAATAATAAAATTAATAAAATACTTACCTAAGCTTTCTTGTGCGCAAAAACTATCTCCAAGATCAAAGATATGATTTTGATATCCCAAATCAGCATGGATCAAGTATCTCTCCTTCAAAAACAAACCATCAACACTAGACAAAGAAATATTAGGCACAAGAGTGTTCAAGTGAAAAATAACTTGTAACTTTCTTTTAATATGCATGGTCATCCATAAGAATTTCCAACGATGATCCAAGAATTTCACATAATTATAAAAATCAAGTAGTTAATATTGTTATGTAAAAATTCATATTTAGAGTTTAAGGTAAAAAATTTTGTTGGAAGATCAAATGCATGAGGTTTTTTAATAAACCTATCGAATGCAACAAAAGTAAACTTTAAATGCCTAGATAAACCCATAAAATCAATTGAACTTTCAGACCATTGTTTATTAAAACTTGACCAATGAGAAAGCATGTAGTAAGAAAAAATAAAATCAGTAGCATACATATAAAAAAAACGTTCAAGGTATGCCTAAATATTTCAATTTCTGATGTATCATTACTTTTCTTACCTTCTAGCACCTGTGGAGAAATATAAATGTTCAAACTACTTCTTTCCCATAAGTAAAATCGTCTATCAATGGTAAAGTAATATAATTGAGAGTCCATTAATGGATCCTTCAAATTCTGTAACAAAGAAACACCACTAAACAAATTTAAGTAAGAGTTACTTAAAACATAATCATTCCTCACTTTTGTATGGGCATTTTCTTGCTTTTCTTTTTCTTTTTTCACTTGAGAACTCTCCAATTTTACCTCATTTGGACTTTCACTCACCAAATTTGGACCATTAAGTAGACTTTTGTCACTAAAGGTCCCTTTTCTTTCTGTCTTTTCACATGATTTTTCCTCACTTCCCATATCCCCCTCACAAGTATTATATCTATTCCATTTAGTACAATATACCTTAGTAGGAGAACATGATGACATTTCCATTTCATCTAATTTTATAGATTCAAGGAAAGAATTCTCATTATCATTTTTTTCCGCTTCACAAAGTTCACCAACTTCTTTGATAAAAAAACTCTTGTGTTGGCACAATCACGACTATAATGCCCATACCCTTTACATGTAAAACACTAAATGTCACAAGCTCTTTGTTGTTTTGGTGAAAAATTAGTAGAAATGAGCTGCTTGAAAAATGTAGAAGAATGCTTTGTAGGAGCCCCACTTTTCCACTCAAAAGGTTTAACCTCAGCATGTTTTTTCAGCAACTTATTAGTAGCATAAGGAGGTTTCGAATTCTTAAAAGTAGAATTAGAACTTGTACCTCGATAATATTGTGATGCTCCAAATGGATGAGATTGATTGCCTTGTGTACCATCTCCTCAAGATCAACATAGGTCTGAAGATTAAGAGCATTTACTATCGAAACATTCAAGCCATCTACAAATCGCACCATGATATTTTCTTCGTCCTCTTGTATATTTTCTCTTTGCATAAGGATCTCCATCTCCTTAAAGTACTCATCAATAGATTGATTACCTTGAACAAGGCATTGAAGTCTCGTTGAGACCTCTCTATAGTAATGAAAAGGAAGATAATGCCTTTGCATTTCTTGCTTCAACTCATCCCATGTTTCAATTACCCTTTTGCGGTTTCTTTGACGATCAATTCCAAGTTGAATCCACCAACTCAATGCAAAATATGAAAATCCAAAGGTCACCAATTGGACTTTTTCCTCTTCCGGACATTTATAGTAACAAAACATAAGTTCAATTTTTGGTTCCCACTCACAATATACTTTAGGATCATACTTCCCTCGAAATGGTGGAATGTTGAACTTTGGTTTATCTAAAAAATGTTGTGCATGGTCATTATTAACCAAAGTCTCATCATTTTCATGAGAGACACGTTGAGCATTATTTGCACGAAAACGAGGCTAACCAACCTTATCTTCCCAATTACGATTCCGACACTCAATTTTGGTACTTAGACGTTCCAGATTTTTGTTGATAGTGTTTAGAATAGTGTCACATTGCTGATCTCAAACATTTTGAAACTTTTGGTCCCTTCTCAACTTCCCAATTTTATTATTATGAGTCATAATGAAAGCCTGAAAAGAATACAACACTCAAGAAAAGAAAAATTAAGCAAACCTCACTGTTATGCACTCAGAAATAAAAATCAAATTCTCAATGAGATAAGAATTAATCTTGTGAGTCTTTTAAAAAGTGTCTATATCAATCAATCAGAATGTATTAGAATCAAACTATCAAAGAAAACCTAATAGCACTATGAGTCCAAAAATTAGCTTAGACATCAAAGAATTTTGTTGCACGGAGGAAGGAATATGCAACGTGCTTTAACCTACTAACACAAGAAACAAGAAAGTGTTAGAATGCGTAAGGAACAAATAAAAAGTAAAAGCAAATGAAAACCTTGGCAGAAAAAAAGTTTGAAGATGATCCCCACAATCTAAAAAGATTGTTAAAACTCTTCTAAAAGAAACTCAAGAGAAATTCTTGAAAAGAAAAACCCAGAGAGAATTTATTAACTCAAAAGAGAAATAGAATAATAATGAATTGTAACACCCCTAACCCGTGACCGTCGCCGGTGTCGGACACGAGGGGTTAACGGGCCAAATCCTCTCAAAGTACCAACCAAATTGGCATTTCCAGGCAGGCTGGAAAACTGCGTCACTGTCGCCTTAAAAATCATATCTCGAGTTCCAAAACTTGGAAACTGATTCCGTAAATTTTCCCTGAATTTAGACTCATATATCCATCCATGGATTTATTTCTAGAATTTTTGGTCAGGCCAATTGGTACAGTTTATTAGTTAAAGTCACCCATGTTACAGGGGTCGACTACACTGACCTTTGCGCGTTACAACTTGAATATCTCTCTGTACAGGGATTTAATACTGGTGTCGATTGTTTCTAATGAAACTAGACTCAAAATGGAATCTGCACATATAAGGCATGACTTCTAATTCTTTCTGGATAATTTATAGTAAATTTTCAAAGTCGCGACAGGGGACCCAGAAACCGTTCTGGCCCTGTCTCACGAGAACTTTAATATCTCTCAGTATACTGCTCATATGGTCGTTTCGTTTCGTCCATATAAAAATAGATTCATCAAGGTTCAATTTCATAATTTATTCACTATTTAATTCTACTTCTACTATTTTTAGTGATTTTTCAATCTCACCTCACTGCTGCTGTCCGCAACAGTTACTGCAGTAGACTATGCCAATTTCATGAATCTTTCCTTGGCCTTAATCATCCATCATACATGACACAAATTATGGCCACCTTATCAAAATTAAAGTTTCTAAGACTCGTGGCTATAGGTCCTAGCATCCCACTCGACGACCACATAGGCCATTTTCACATGGCTTAAAGTTTACAACCCACAATTCAACAAAACAAAATAGCCTATACATGCCAAATGTTCTTCAACAACGAAGACAATACCAAAAGATTTCCAGCCGGTGTGATGACTTCAACAACGGTTCCGAGCACGCAACAATACGAGTCCAAAAGACCTAAAATGGGTGACAAGAAAACACCGAGTGAGTTTATAACTCAGTAAGTCATAAGCATTCAACAACCATCCATTGATAAAGTTATCACAACATGAAACAATAACGGCCGGGTACTCATCCATATCGAAACTATACCATAAATCCTCGGACCTTTCGGTTCAATCTCATACCAAGTCATACATCCACATTTCATATTCTATACAATAAGATATTTGAGGCACTTTACACACCAACTCATTCACACCACAATCATACAATTGCAATCATCACATAGATCTAAAGCTTACCAAGCTCAACCCCGAGCATGAACGTATTTGCTATTCGTCATGAGCTCAAGGTACTTACCCGATCCGCTGTCCATACTCAACTCGATGGAGACACACCCTCCATATAATTGTTCGATCGGAGATATATATATATATATATATATATATATAGTACGCACACACAATGCTTAATACTCGATTTCGCACACTTAGTGCCATGCGATTTAAGCCCGCACACATAGTGCCATACCCTTCGAGCTCGCACACCCAGTGCCGTATATTTCCAGCATGCACACTTAGTGCCATATATTTCCAGCATGCACACTTAGTGCCATATATTTCCAGCACGCACACTTAGTGCCAATCTCGTCACCGTACACACGTATTGCCCGCACACTTAGTGCCGAAAGTAAACTTTCTACACATTTCAACAAATGTCATCACTCCATACACATACATTTTCATTTATATATATATATCATCCCATTAAACACAATTGCATAGATTTTACAATCATTTAAGCAATATCAAACATATGTGCTTAATGACTTACCTTGTGTTGGGTAAAATGGTTCCAACTCGGCTATTCGATGTTCTTTCCTTTGCTTTTGCTTGATTCTCCCCCTCTAGCTTCTTGAGCTAATCAATAAATTAACTAGTTTAACCGTCTTGCCAAATATTTATACATATATACATGACATCAACAATACTATCATCATTAATTCATCAATTCACAAAGTTTTATTTCACGAACATTTGACCCATTTTTACCTCATATGGCCGAATGCTACATTCATTACCCAACTAGCCATTCAACAATTTTCAACCTCATTACCACCCTTTTTATGTCTAATCGTCTAAATGAGATCATAAACATGCCTAACTATAGCCGAATGTGCAACATTAATCTAGCATTTCCATTGCATTTAACACTTAACATTTATCCCATCTAGGCCAAATTTTGCTAGCACACAAGCCTTTGGCCGAATGTCCTTGACCTCTAGTCACCCAAAAATTTCTTTGTTCTTTAAAATTCATCCAAGACTACATTCGACACTTCCAACTAATAATTTAGGTGCTCTCAAGCTCATTCACAAGTACTATTATATATCACATTAAGCATTAAATCATTTTGCAACATCAATTTTATAGCATGGCCGAATACTCATGCACATACACACATAACAACAAGAACTCAATGACACAAAAATCTCCTTTTTGTTAAACATTCGAACCCACTCATCTCCATGCTTTCATCACAACAACATCAAAACACTAATTAGGAAATACAACATTCTTGGCCGAAATTTAACTCACCTAACAACTTAGTTTCGATCCAAGATTCAAGGAAAAATTTGAACCAATCCTCCAAACTATGCATGCATTTTCAAGAGTGGCATAAAACATACCTTCTTGTATCAAAACACCTTAGTCTAGTAAGCTCCCATGGCTGATTTTCTCAAGCTTTCCCCTTTCTTCTTAGTACATTCGGCCATGCAAAGAAAAATGAGAGAATGGACACTTTTTTTTTTTTTTGTTTTCATCATATTCCTTTTTTTCCAATTTCATCTCTTTATTCTCCCTTACATCATGCACTAGGCCAACATGTCTAGGACATGTTTTCCTTGCCCATCACACCCATCTTGGCGGCCACTATAGAATAATTTGGGCAATATTGACATGCAAGTCCACCTTTGTGTCTACATGCACAAATAAGCCATTACAATTTAGCCTATCATTTTCACCATGTTTCACCTTGATCCCTATTTAATAATTTCTCATACAATTGGTAAAATTAGAGAATGAAACTTCCACATATGCATGCACACACATAGTAAGCATAAAATATAACAATTAATTATTTTTATAACTCGGGTTTGTGGTCCCGAAACCACTTTCCGTCTAGGGTCGTTTTAGGGCTGTCACATGAATTGTCTCTATTGTAATGTAAAGGCCTATATATAGGCTAGCTAAATAAATTTAAATAAAACTCTTAAGCATACTAGAACTCTAATTTTATCTAAACTAGAAGTAGTTTTAAACTAAACTTTCTTATTAATATAAAATTCCTAAATAACTTAAAATACTTAATAATTCTTAAAAATTTGGAATAAAATAATAATATATGATAAATACAATATTAGGCTTATATATAATAAAAATTAAGCCTAAAACCCAAACCCAATATGATTTAAACTCGAATTAAAAACCCGAAACTCGTAATTCCCGTCATAATCCCGTTCAAAAATTTTGCTCACGCAGTCTTCACTAAAATGGACATAAATTGAGCTCCTAAACTCAAAATCGAGTGATTCAAAATGTATTTCGAAGTTAAGAGATAGATATTCAAACGCCATGCAGACATCTCAACCCAGAAATGCCAAGACCTCATTCAAAAGGTCGTTGCAAGTCTGTTTATTTCTCGAGCCTGAAAATTGACAATTTTGATGATTGAAATCTAATAAATTTCACCCCATCCGTGCATGTATCAGAAGACCATCTCAAATATTTAAACCATATATCAAATTGATTTAATACTTAAAGATGAACTTTTTTTTTTTTTTGCGTTGAGTCTTCACGATTTTATCAAGAAGTAAGAAAATTAAACTCCAGTAGTAGACTTTGAATCCAATCAAAATCTATTAATAGTAAACTTTGAGAGTGAATCTTATTTTCCAAGTGTACAACAGGTACATAACCAATGACTTTTCATACATAAGTTTTCTCTCTTGCAAGTTCTCATTAGTAATATTTTTCCACATAATTTTAATTGAGAGCTTATTTTGAATACTGTAGAGTTATATTTACAATTTAAAAAAAAATGTAACACCCCGTACCCGAGTCTGTTACCGGAATCGAACACAAGGTGCACACAGACTTAACTATTTTCACAGTCCATTTAGAAATTTCCAGACAAGCTGGTTACTGCATCACTGTCGCCTTAAAAATCATATCTTGAGTTTCAGAGCTCGAAAATTTGTTTCGTAATTTTTCCCTGAAACTAGACTCATATGTCCATCTACATATTTTTTTCTAGAATTTTTGGTCAAGCCAATTGGTACATTTTATTAGTTAAAGTCTCCCCTATCCCAGGGTTCAACTACACTGACCTTTGTGCATTACGAATTGAATATCTCCTTGTACAGGGCTTTAATACTGATACCGTTTATTTCTATAGAAACTAGACTCAGAGAGGAATCTATACATATATGGAATGACTCCTAATTATCTCTGGTTAATTTACAATGAATTTCCAAAGTCGGAACAGGGGATCCAGAAACCGTTCTGGCCCTGTTTCACGAGAACTTTAATATCTCTTAACATGTAGCTCCTATGACCGTTTCGTTTCTTCCATATGAAAGTAGACTCATCAAGGTTCATTTACATAATTTATTAACTATTTAATACCATTCCTACTATTTTTAGTGATTTTTCACATCCACATCACTGCTGCAGTCAGCATCTGTCTTTAAGGTAGGCTTTACCTATTTCATGATTTCCATGATTCAATTGCCCCTTTTTGCATACATAGCACAAAGTATGATCATGATTAACCATTCCAATGGCTAATCGTTTCAAAACAATTCCATACCTCATAATGATCGACATACAAACGATTATAGTACTATACTAAAAACGATATATAGCCATTTTCGCATGGCTATCCAAGTTTACACAAACCGAAAGGTACATGACCTTCAACAAAAGGGTAGTCCTATACATGCCATTTCAAAGTTCAACCAAAATTATACCAAAATGGAGGCTTTGATAGTGTGGATGACTTCGACTTCAATGATCCCGAATCCGATAGCTAACGAGCAAAATCTATAAAACAGAGAAAGCGGAGTAAGCAATTTATGCTTAGTAAGTTTGAGCAAGAAATTCCACACAACAAAAGCATAGCATTCATAAAGCTAACGGATAATTTCATATGCACAAATTCTCAATATCATACTCATTTCACATTCCAACCCCTATGTTCATACATAAGGGATCACCTTAGTCAAATACCGGAAACTCATTACTCGATGGCGAATATTATTCAAGGGAATCAACTAATTCAAGCTCATATGAACATACCTCATTGCTGGAATTTTTTTCAAGCGCATTAACTGAAATTTTACAGCAAGATCGCTTATTCTAGAATCACGTACCTTGAATTGAACCGGATATAACGACTCGCTCAAATGCCTTCGGACGGCTTGATTATAGCGACTTCGCACGAATGCCTTCGGACTTAACCCGGTTTAGTAACTTGCCCAATGCCTTCGGGCTTAGCCCGGATTTATTAACTCGCATACGAATGCCTTGGATCCTAGTCCGGATATAGTCACTTAGCACAAAGCCTTCGGGACTTAGCCGGACATCATTCAATAACCGAGCACAATTATCAATAAATTATGACACATTCGTATTTCATTTTCAATAGCAAAACTCAAACACAAGGCACTTTTTTTTACACTTGCAATTTCGGCTCAATAGCCACACACAAAGAGCATGATTTTAATTTGCTTTAAACATGATCTAATCAATTCAGAATTTAAGCTCTATTACTCAAGAACTTACCTCGGGCGTGGTCGAACGATTTCGACGGCTATTCGACGACTTTTTCCTTCCCCTTATCGGATTTAGCTCCCCTTTGCTCTTGAGCTTAATTTAACAAATAAATTGGTTTTATCATTTGAGCATCGAAAGAGGAATTCAAGATACTTAGCCAATATATATACTCATTAGGCATCAAAGTCGCATATGTACGAAATCATGAATCGAACTCAACACATTAGTTAATATTCCTCTTAGCGAATTTTCTAAGCCAAGAATAGGCATCAATATGCTTGCCTCTAACCGAATGCATGCACACCAATTTCCCTCATGTGGCGAATATACATGTCCATGTTGAGGCCAATTATACACTTAATACCACACAAAAACAGCATACATTTTACTACTAACGCATTACATATCGTAGCTCAATACACTTCTCTCATTTACTTCATAATCGAGACATCATCACAAGCAAATATACACCTTGAAATAGCATATATGTCATACCAATACATCGTGTGCAAACATATATACATATATATATGCTAGAGCCGAATCTCAAGTTGATTGTAACTAAACATGAACAAAATTTCAATACACAAATCTTACTTTCCATGCAATGAGCATAAATCACACTTATGGATGTACCATGGCCAAATACATCTCAACACCATAATTTTGGTCATGATTAAACAAAGAACTTAGTATCTCATTCAAAAATGCTAAAAGAAAATCTAAGAGTCCTCAATCCCCCATCACATGTATCATTATCAAGCTTGATATTTAGCATGCAATGGCATTAACACCACATTTACTTTGGCGAATTTCATTCCCATGACATAGCAAAGATTTGAACCATGGGCTACCAAGAACATCAAGCTAGCAACTAAAACATGCATGAATCTCATAGCACAACCTCAAACATACCTTAATCTTGATGCAAGTATAGCCAACCTCTTCCTAATCCTCTTCCAAAACAAACATGAAGCAAAATTCCTTCCTTCCTCTAGTATTTTCGGTCAAGAGAGAATGAAAAGATGGATGAACAATTTTTTTCTTTTCTCTTCCACAATGCACGGCAATGGGGGGTTTCACTCACACACACACATTTTTTTCTTTCTTTATTACCCATACTTATTTGTTTATTATTTCTCCCTAATGCACCAACAAAACATGTTTCATGACTTGTTTAGCCCATGATTCCTTGTCATGGCCGCCACTACAACTTGGGGGAATTTGACATGCAAGTCCTCCCTTTGACTACATGCACTATTAGGTCCTTATAGATTAGCCTTTCACTTTTCAAAAGTGTCACACAAGTCCTACTAACTAAATTCACATGCAATCGGCTAAATCGGAACTTGAAATTTTCACACATTCATAATTACATATTCTAGACAATAAATATTACATTCAAACATTTCGGTGACTCGGTTTAGCGGTCCCGAAACCACTTCCCGACTAGGGTCAATTTTGGGCTGTCACAAAAAAAACTTGCAACTTCAAGTGCATCCAACCCTAACGAGCTTTAGATAAAATTACCATATTCTATTGCTCATAAGTAGATCTTTCACAGTCAAATATTTTGCTTTCAACCCCTTAATGGGGATGATGACAAAAGATCATAAAGATAATCACAATCAATTCAATTCAAAAACAAGAGTAATCAATAACTCAATCCTCCCTTTTTTTTCATCCTTCCAAAATAGATATATAGGAATAATGATTCATATGAAATATAATCTTTTCTTCATTCAGAATCTCAATATGATATCCATTATAATGAATATCTTTTAAAACCAATGCATTAACCATCACAAATTTTGTGCCTTTTAGATAATGATATATTAGCTCTTCTAGAGCTTTCAACTAATTTTGTATTATCAAATATTGGAATAATATTTGTCTGCTTTCATACCAAATAAGATAAATATTTTCTATCTGTAATGATAGAATTAATTACTACATTCTAATATCCTTCCTCAAAGAATATTAACAGAAACAAAATATTTGGTCATATGCCACATATGTCGCTAATAATCTTTCATATCAAATTGATAACATAAGTTATCTTTACCCTTTAAAGAGTTATCTTGAGAAATCCCATTGTTCTCTCATTTATTACTTATATCTTTTATTTTCTTTATGTTTGCATTCACTTCAGGGAATGCAACAAATCTAGTAGGATAGAGTTCTAATCACCTCCATTGATTCTTTATTTCATAATCACCATCGCAAACATACATGGATTTCAAATCATACTTTATCTATTCATGTTTGTCATGATTAATCTTCAATTATAATAAACATGATATAGTAAATAAATAATAATAAAATATACATGAAGATCTTTAACACCATCGTCGTCACCTTGGCTATTACCACGAGCACTACTACAAGTACTAAAATAACTATGCTTTAATAAGAACATACTACATATAACTTATAGAATCTTATGATGCTCTAATAAATTATTTGTAGTTTATAATTCAATCTAAAAGGTATAATACAATCAATCATCAATAAAAAAAAAAAACTCTTCAAAGGGGACCAACATCACAAATACTTATATTTTGTGTCGATAATTAATATATATTTAAACAATCATTTAAAAAAATATATTATAAAGTTTTATGTAACAACCCGATTTTGGGCCTAGTCGGAATAGTGATTTCAGAACCACTAAACCGTGGTCGAAGAAAATATTTTTAAAATTATTTTATGTGTTATAGCATATTTATATGAGTGCATAAAAATTTTGGTGAAATAATTTTAGCGATTTCATGCTTAATTGCGAAAAAGGACTAAATCGCATAAAGGGCAAAAGTTTTGTTTTGCTAGCTAAATGTGTTAAATAGCTAGAGAAATATAATTAGGGGTCTCTATTGTGTAAACAAATCATAAATATGTTAGTGGCTGATCAAGGAGACAAAAATATTGTAGGGTCAAATTTTGGTAAAATGTTGGTGACTAATTTGACCAGAAATAAAATACAATAAAGAGAAAGTGATATCATCTTTTCACCTTCCTCCTCTCCACTGAAAATACCAGAAAAATAGGGGTTTTGAAAGCTTGAAATTTTCATCCATTCTTCACCCTTGCAAGTAAATGATTTAGATGATTATTTTTTATAGTTTTTGTATTTTTGGGACCCTTGTAGCATAATCAAGCTAATGAGGGGATATTTTGCAAATTGGTTGAAATTATAGGTTTTTTCATGAGAATATCCATGTATTTTGCTGAATTTTTATGGAAGAAAATGAATCTTGGTTGTTAAATGAACAACTTTTGCG
Organism: Gossypium arboreum; assembly: GCF_025698485.1. NCBI lineage: Eukaryota > Viridiplantae > Streptophyta > Magnoliopsida > Malvales > Malvaceae > Gossypium > Gossypium arboreum. The sequence continues at coordinate 11,924,544 of NC_069071.1, forward strand.
AAAGGATTTTTATGAAAACACCTAGTAGGGACCATTTTGTAAAGTTTGTTAAATGGATGGGAATTGTGTGAAATAATTGGAATTTTGAGTTGCTACAAGAGTAAAAAAGGTTGGGCTAGGCTTGGTTAATGAGAAAATTTGATAAAAATCTTTTTACGAGCCTAGGGTCAAAATTGTAATTTTTGTGAAAGTTAAGGGCAAAACGGTCATTTTTCCAGAGCATGAATTGTAGAACGCTTAATTTAATGTGATGATTAAATGATAAAATTTTATTATTTTAGATCAAGAAAATCAAGATTCGGGCTTAAATCGAGAAAGTACATGGTTTAGGACAAAAAGGGAATAATTAGCCGTTTTTGCATTTGAGGTAAGTCCGTGTGACTAAATAAGCATGTTATCCATGTTATTATTAATATACTTGAAATCTATCTTGCTATGATTTTATTGAATTATATGTTGATGATATTGAGTATGAGAAAGTGATGCCAAATGTTAATAACATTTATGTGATGATTTAATACATTGGAAATTTGATGGAATATGATATTCCATTGAAATGAATAAGTTGTACGTAAATATTACAACTTTAATGTTATTATGCACTGAATGATTCATATCGTAAAATGTTTGAATGTGACTATGAACAATGTATGATGAAAATTGATACAGGGAAATCCCCGGTTGAACCGTAGGAATAGGTCGGATATTCATTCCATGGTACTAGGGTGATATGTGCATTAGTGTAAGACCATGTTGGATATGGAATTGGCATGGAGACGAGAGCAAGTATAAGACCATGTTGGACATGGTATCAGCATTGATTGAAAGCCAATGCAAGACCATGCTGGACATGGCATCGGCATGGAGATGAGAGCTATTGCAAGACCATGTCTGGGACATGGCATCGACCTCGACATGTGAGCTAGTATAAGACCATGTCCAAGATATGGCATCATCATCTTACCCTATGCTTGAGGCTTATTGAGTATCCTGTGGTATTCCAAATGGTTCAGCGGAAAATTTACGGTTTATGTCGGAATAAGAGAGATTATGACCATGTTGTGAGTGGTACAGGTACTTACATGAAATTCATGAAATGCGTGCTCAATTTATGTTGTATGATTAGTAAGGAATGAAAATGAATAAGATATGTTTATGATCATGTTGAAAGGGTACAGGTATGTACTAAAAATTCATGAGTGATGAGCTCGATGTATATTAAACTTTTGGTAAGAATGTAAATGAGTAAGTCATACCTATGAGAACGACTTTGTGATGACCTTGTAAATATTAGGTCGATACCTATGGTGTATAATTATGTGGTAAATTTGATGGATGATTATGTGTGAGGCTTCTAGGTCGAATTAAATTGGGACATGATATGTTTATCCCTTCACCTTATGGCCTAATGAATATGAAAAGAGAAATTAATTGGCATAAAAGCCTATTTAAAGATAATTATGAAAGGGTAAAATTGGCATTGAAACAGTTTTGGACAGCAGTAGCAGTCTGAATTTGAAAATCCACCAAAAATTGTGGAAATTGAATTAGAGGCTGAATGAAATATGAAATTAAATCTTATTGAGTCTAGTTTCATATAGAAGAAACGTGTTAGCAAAAGAAGTTCATATTACGAGATATTTGAATTGTTGTGAGACAGAGTCAGAATGATTTCGAAATCCCTTGTTCCAATTTGGGAAAATATATAAAAATTGTAAAAAAATAATTATGGGTTATAATTTATATGATTATAATCCTTAATGAGTCTATTTTCAAAAGGTAACATCATTTGAATCCCGTACGAGAAGATAATTAATTTTTACTGAAAAGGGTCAAAACTGTCAGACAGTAAAATAGGGGTGACTTTAAAGAATAAACTGTACATATTGGCTAGACCAAAAATTCTTAAAATTTTATGGCATGAAGATATGTGAGTCTAGTTCCAGAAAAAATTATCGGATCTTAATTTGGAGTTGTGGAGCTCTAGATATAAATAATTTAGTGAGTGCAACTCAAGAAAATAGTTTGACTTGAACATAAGCAAAGCGCAAATATTGTGGTATTACCTTGAGAAGCAAGTTGATAAATTGCTTATTAATTTCATACGGTCTTACTATGCTATAAAGCTTACTCCCTTCCTTTCCTTTTCTTTAGTGTTGACAGGTTAGCTCGGGGCTGGAGATCGTCGAAGGCAGCACCATACTATCAAACCATCACCTTTGGAATATTGATATATACATATTAAGCGTTTTCAAGTGAGTGGCATGTATAAGGGCTTGATTTTTATAATATGTGTAATTATGATTAGCCAAATGTATTGGTCTATATTAAGTTATTTGTATATGGCCAAGAGGTGTGGCTCATATGGATTATTGTTGTGAACCTATTTATCTATGCTATGTTCTAATGCTTGTGAATGTTCTTATTATGGAATGCTAAATCATTGAAATGATGTCATGATATGTGTCCTTAGTGTGTATATAGATGTGAAAGATTAAGGGTAACATAAAGGCTTGGAAAATAGCCTAAGTGTTGGCCACACGGGCTGAGACACGGCCATGTGTCTCAACTATGTGGTGGACACGGCCTTAGCACACTGGTGTGTGGCTTGGCCGTGTGGTCCAAATTATTCACTGATGTCATAATCAAAGAGCTACACGGCTTGAGGACACGAGCGTGTCGAAGGCACAAGGGTGAGTCCCTCTGATCACATGGGCATGTGACCTTGTGTCATGGAAAAATTTTCTAAGTTTTCCCAAAACTTTCTAAGGTTCTCGGTTTAGTCCTTAACTACTTTCAATGCATGTTTAGGGCTTCATAGGCTCGTTGTGTATGGGACATTATGCATGTGTATGAAAATTTTTGATACGAATGAAATTTTGTAGCTTAGTTTTTGCAAGTTTGTGAACGATTCAGTCCGGTAATGCCTCGTACCCTGTTCTGGCGTCGAACACGGGTAAGGGGTGTTACATTTAGTGGCATTAGAGCTATGGTTTAGTCAGTTCTCGGACTAAACTAGCACGTGTAAGAATCTAGCTATACGTGCCACAAATTTGTGATAGTGTGATGTCTCCCGACGTGAATGAGAACTATCTTGTTTAGATAAAGGTACTCTCCAATCGAGCTACACCCGATCACGTAGATAGTGATACTAAAGTATTCAAATAAAGTGCAGTTATGAGGAGTTGAAACTCGGGAAGGTACGAATAAGAATTCGTGAAATGTATATGTACATATTTGTGATATGAGAAACATGAAATAGAATGTGTACATGGCATAATGAGTCTATCTACGATTGATTTATAATCCCATGGTGTATATGATTGACTTGTTCAAGTGAATGCATGTGTTTAGGTAACTTACTAAAAATATAGATAGAACTAATGTTCATGTATAATTATTTGAATGATTTTGGTTGGCAAGCTTGTATAGCTTGAGGAAATGTGTTAAATTGTTGGATAGATTTATATGATTGTAATGACACGTATATGATGACGTGTGAAATCAAAGTTTCGATTGTAATGTATATTCATCCATGTTTACTGGCCCTCATATGATATTATGTACTTGATATGTTTAATTAAGTGAATGTGACGAAAAAAATTGTCCAAAATTCATAGAATGTGTGCATAAGTGAACTTGAGTGAATAAGATAATTGAAAAATTGTGAAATACAAATATGAACGATATTTTTTCCTGAAATGAATGAAATGATTGTGATGGTGTTACTATGATGATGAAAGTTGTGTCATATGCATATGTATATGAGAGTCGAGTCAGAGGCCCTACGACATCACCTGTAACAGCCTGATTTAGACTCTATTAGGAACGGTGGTTTCGGGACCACGAATTTGAGTCAAAAAAATATTTTAAAATTATTTTCTGTGTTTATTATGTGTGAATTTATATCTGTGAAATTTACGTGTTTTAATTTTGCCATTTGAGTATCGATTTAATAAAAAGGGCTTAATCACGTAAAATAAAAATTTGATGGTTAATTGTAAAAGCGGCCGAATTGATGATGTCTTTATTTCAGGAGGTATTTATGTTGCAATTAGACCATATGAATTAGTGATGGACGGTTTTAAAGATAATATATAAAGGTTTCATATTTTATAACAAAGGTTAATTATGTAATTTATTAAATAATATATATGACATAATAAAACATAATTAAGACATCCATGCATTTGTTCATTCTTTTGGTCGAATGTTGTAAGAAAGAAAAGAAATAAAGGGTTTAAGGGTTTTGCCATTTGATAGCTTAATCAAGGTATGTAACTAGCTCGGTTTTTTATAATTTTTATGTTTTTGAGATCATTGCAATGTAATGTACAAAGCCCATGCTTGAATTTCTGATTTTGATGAATATTTTGAGTTATGCCATTGATGAATAATTGAGTTTTGTGATGTTAGTTGATGAATTATGAAAGATATGTTTTGGATTAATATATTTTGTATTGGAATTTTTGATGATTTTGAGTTATTAGGGCTTAATTGCAAAAATGATAATTTGAGGGACTAAAATGTGAAATAAATGAAATGTATGGACTTGTATGAACATAAGGAAGATTCTGCCTAAGCATGATGTCTTCAAATTTTGCATTTTTTATGTTTTGTGGAATTTGGACTAAATTGTAAAAAGTGTAAAATGTTAGGGGAAAATTGGTAATTTTCCCATTTATATGTTTTTTGACTAAATTGAGTGAAAATAGGTTTGAATTATTTTAATTGAATATGTTTAGATCAAGAACCAAAGAAATCGGATTTGGATTGGGGGAAAACCAAAGTTGTCGATTATTCGTTCCGTTCCGATTACTGTTGTCCGAGGTAAGTTTATAAGCAAATAGATGTTATTTATTTAATTAAATACGAAATATATATGTTGAAATGTATAATGTGATAGTATTTATGTAAAATTCGAATATGTATAAGCTTGGAAACTATGCGTACGAGTTTGATTTGATCGAGTTACGATGTTTGAAAGCCCTGTACGAACCTTAGGAATAGCTAGGATACATATGTCATGACATAGGATTTTCGATATGCGTTCTTATGTAAAACCACGTCTGGGACGTTGACATCGATATGTGATTATGTGTAAGACCATGTCTAGGATATCAGCATCGTATTTGATTCAAGTAAGACCCTGTCTGGGACAGTGGCATCAATATGTGATAGCATGTAAGACCACATCTAGGACATTGGCATTGTACGATATATGTGATTATCCGAGTATCCTATTCAATTCTGAATGGTTCAACAGCAAATGATAAGTTGTGATTGAATATGTAAAACGAGCTAAATGATCAGATATAAAATAGTTGATTACTTATTTGAAAATATGGTAAGTTGTTATCTGAAATGTGATGCAAATTATACATTATTCTAATGTAAATATATATGTGTATTTGTGAAGTATATTCCGCCACATGATATGTAAAAGTATGACATATTAAAGTTTGATTCATACTTTATGCTTATGAGTGTGTATATTCAGTTATACAATGGTACTATGGTTTAGAAATTGAATATTACTTAGAAAATAGATACATGTATATTCGCCAAGGTAAAATTATATATAGAAGTATATGTTATATATGAAATTATGAGCTTGAAATTAAATGTGACTATGAAAGTATAAATTGATTCTGCTAAATTGAGTTGATATTGTCATTGAGTTATTTATTTTTTTATGACTTACTAAGCTATGATAGCTTACTCTATGTGTGTTTATGTTTGCCTTTGTTTTATAGATTTTAGAGGCTAGTTACGAGCTTGAGAATCGCCAGCAAAGTCCATCACACTATCGACTGTTTTGGTATTTTGTAAGTTTGAACTCGAACCTATGGCATGTATAGGCTAGATTATCTTTGGTTAAGTTTGAAGATTTTGTATATGTTAAACCATGCGAAAATGGCTAATATGTTCTGTGAGTATATGAAACTTAAGTCAAGTTTATATGTGTTATATGCATTGAAAATGGTTGGTGATTTTGGTTATGATTGGTTTTAATGTTTCGGCTATGGCTTATATATATAAGTATATATATGTATGTGAATTATGTTTGATATATTTGATAATGGTGATGAAGTTATGTCATATGTATGTAGTGTGCTTGGTATATGCTTATGGTTTAACGTAATGATATGTATAGCTTATGACCGTTCATTTTGGTAAGCTTGTCATATTGGTATGTTTCGTATATGTTTATTTTTATGATTCAGCTCAAATGAAGTAAACATGGTTGATGGATATATATATATATATTTCGGTTGTGGCTTAATATTAGTTATTTGGAACCCATGATTTACAAAGTATATATATTTGTTATGTTTGTTATTTAATTCGGTAAAGGGGTATAAGCATAATGTATATTCAGCCATGTTACTAAATTATTTTAGAAATGTTTTTAATGCATATTTTATGTGATGGAACAATATGATTATTATGTATATACCAATGGTATGAGCATGTGTACTTGGTTATGTGATTGCTATTTATGCATGATAATTAGCATGCGAATGAGGTGTATTATGGGTTGTATTTTTGTGCTCATTTAATGGTTCATAGTGGTATGCTAAAATGTGCATTATTTATATATGTATTGCATTAAAGTTATGTTCGGCCATATGGTAATAATATTAAGGTTGTATATGTGTTTGGACGATAATTGATGTGTAATATTATGTTTAGTTTTTAACATACGCACATGTAGAGTTAAGGAAATGATATGTTTGATAGTTATCAAGTTAATTAGATATATTAGCATGTATTCAATACAAGTGTCTGAGTATCTTAAGGTATGTGCATGAAATTTGTAATGTATTAAGCTATGTTATAATTCAATTATTTGAATGCTATAAAGGAGATATACATCTTATTCATATAATTGAGTTTGTATTACCTTAAACGTGAATAGTAACGATTGATTCTCTTAAGCTGTGTATGGTTCGGTAATGCCTCATAACCCTAATCTGGCGACAGATACGGGTTAGGGGTGTTACATTTGATTGGTATCAGAGCTATAGTTTAGTCGATTCTAGGACTAACGTAGCGCGTGTGAGTGTAGCTATATATGCCATATTACATACTGCGATAGTGTGATGACTTCTTACAATTAAAAATGTGTTTTCATATAGTAAATGGAGCCCGCTAGAGCCGTAGCTGATGATGTCGAGAGTATAGCGCCTGCTCCCGCGAAAAGGATAGCACCGCTTGATTCTCGACCGACATCGAGTAACCAAGAGGGAGAGGCTAAACAAGCCTTTTACCAAATGATGAATGACTAGTTTACTCAATATATCCGGATGAATCTGGCTGCACAACAACCTCTACCCCCGACTAATCCTTCTCCGATACCTACTATACCTCAAGTGAGTGATCTGTTTAGATTACATAAGCCTCCTGTTGATAAAATCAGAAAACACGGGGATAAAGAATTTAGAGCTACTGATGATGATGATGCTGAGCAAGCTGAATTCTGGCTTGATAATACTATCTGCGTGTTTGATGAGCTATCTTGTACCCCGGATGAATGTTTAAAATGTACCATATTTGTGCTACGAGACATCGCATATCAATAGTGGAATACACTAGTATCGGTGGTGGGTGACCTGGGAGTTCTTTCAGACTGAGTTCCGTAAGAAATACATCAGCCAACGATTTATCAACCAGAAGCACAAAGAATTTCTAGAATTGAAACAGGGCCGCATGACTGTGATAGAATATGAACGGAAATTCGTAAGACTCAGTCGATATGCCCGAGTGTGTGTTTCGATCGAAGCTATAATGTGTAAAAGATTTGAAGATGGGTTGATCGAAGGAATTAAACTACTAGTTGGCATACTTGAAATAAAAGAGTTCGTAGTACTGGTTGAGCGAGCATGCAAAGCTGAAGAGCTCGGGAAAGAGAAAAGAAAAGTTGACTTTGAAGCTAGAGATTCACATAAGAGATCTTCGAGTAAGTCATTTTAGTCGGTATCAAAGAGATTCCGAGATGATTCTAGTTGTTCAAAGGCTACTGCGGGTTATTTTAGACGGGATCGAGATAGACCACCTGTGAGCTCGAGAGCTACCACGGTAGCTAGTGTTGGTAACATTCGATCAAACCAACTTGAGTGTAAACATTGCAGTAAATGACATCCCAGCAGTTGTAGGTTGCCTGATCGGGCTTGTTTTAAATGTAGATCGATGGATCATTTCGTTCGCGAATGCCCTGAGTTAGCTGAACAAAACACTGTACAGAATGTGAGACCGAGTAACATGTCAGCTCAAGGTATGCCACCCAGAAATATGGGTAATGTGAGTAGCAGTCACAGAGGAACTAAAGGCACAACAGTTCAATTTGAGGCTCGCGCACTTGCCAGAGCTTATGCCAATACGCTCGCGAGGAGGCTTCATCCCCAGATGTTATTACTGGTACATTCACTCTCTATGATACTAGTGTAATTGCATTGATTGATCCTGGTTCGACTCATTCTTATGTGTGTGAGACATTAGTATCTAGTAAGGCTTTGCCTGTTGAGTCCACTGAGTTTGTGATTAAAGTATCGAACCCCTTGGGCCGGTGTGTTCTAGTTGAAAAAGTGTGCAAGAATTGTCCTTTGATGATTCGAGATTCGTGTTTTCTGGCTGATTTAATGTTGTTGCCATTTGACGAGTTCGATATAATTCTAGGCATGGACTGGTTGACTTTCCACAATGCTATCATAAATTGTAAAAGAAAGACTATTGATTTACGGTGCCAGAATGATAAGATTATCTGGATTGAATCTAATGATCTGAATGGTTTACCAACAGTGATATCTTCAATGTTAGCTCAGAAGTATGTGAGAAAGGGTTGTGAAGTTTACTTTGCGTATGTGCTTGATAGTAAAATGGCTGAAAGAAGTATTGAATCAGTTTCAGTTTTGTGCGAGTATCCGAATGTGTTTCCTGAAGAATTGTCAAGTTTGCCACCTATCTGAAAAGTAGAGTTTGGTATTGAGTTAGTGCCGGGGACAACGCCGATATCTATAACTCCATATAAAATGGCACCTACTGAATTAAAAGAATTGAAAGCTCAGTTACAAGAGCTGACAGATAGAGGTTTCGCGCGATCGAGTTTCTCTCCCTAGGGTGCACCAGTTTTATTTGTGAAAAAGAAAGACGGAACTATGAGAATGTGTATCGACAATAGACAGCTCAATAAGGTGACTATAAAGAATAAATATCCGTTGCCACTGATTGATGACTTGTTAGATCAGCTGAAAGGAGCTACAGTGTTTTCAAAGATAGATTTTAGATCAGGTTACTATCAGTTGGGAGTTAAAGACTCTGATGTGCCAAAGACTGCTTTCTGAACAAGGTACGGACACTATGAGTTTTTGGTTATGCCTTTCGGACTCACTAATGCACCTGTTGCTTTTATGAATTTGATGAACCGGATCTTCAGACAATATTTGGATCAAGTCGTGGTTGTGTTCATAGATGACATTTTGATCTATTCCCGTGATGAAACCGAGCATGCGGAATATCTGAGACTTGTGTTACAGACTTTGCAAGATAAACAGTTGTATGCAAAGTTTAGTAAATGTGAATTCTGGTTATGTGAAGTCAATTTTGTGGGACATGTTGTATCTACATCGGGTATTCGGGTGATCCGAGTAAAATTTTAGTTATACTTGATTGGAAACCTTCGAGAAATGCTTCTAAAGTCTGAAGTTTTCTGGGACTTGCTGGTTACTATAGATGGTTTGTGAAAGGTTTCTCTATGATTACAACTTTGATAATGAGGCTATTATAGAAAGATGTTAAGTTGAGTGGTTAGAAAAGTACCAGAAAAGTTTTGATTAGTTGAAAACCCTTTTGACCGAAGCTCTAGCGCTAGTTCAGCCATAATTGGGTAAAGAATTTGTTATCTATAATGATGCATCTTTAAATGGTTTGGGCTATATTTTGATATAGGAAGGCAAAGTCATAGCTTATGCCTCGAGATAGTTAAAGCCGCATGAAAAGAACTATCCGACACATGACCTAGAATTGGCAGCTATTGTGTTTGCATTAAAGATATGGCGTCACTATCTGTTCGGTGAGATGTCATGTTTATTCTTATCACAATAGCCTGAAATATTTGATGACTCAGAAAGATCTGAATTTGAGACAGCGTCAATGGTTAGAGTTGTTAAAAGACTACAAGCTTGTGATTGACTATCATCTGGGAAAGGATAATGTTGTTGTTGATGCTCTAAGCCGAAAATCACTATTTTCTTTGCATGCAATGAATGCACATATGGCTATGTCTGATGATGGTTCGATAATAGCTGAATTAAAAGCAAGACCGTTATATATTCAACAAATTTGCGATGATTAGAAAGTTGATAATGAATTGTTAGCAAACCGGAGCCAATGTGATTCAAATGTTGATTTAGAGTTTCGAGTTGATGCTGAGGGTTGTTTGAGGTTCAAAAACTAAATATGTGTTTCCAGAAATTCAGAGTTGATTCAGATGATTTTGAATGAAGCTCACAGCTGTCAGTTATCTGTTCACCTGGTAGTACAAAAAGTACAATGATCTGAAACAGCTTTACTGGTACCATGGTATGAAACACGACATTTCTGACTTTGTTTCGAAATGTTTAGTCAGTCAACAAGTAAAAGCTGAGCATTAGGTACCTTTCGGATTGCTTCAACTGATCATGATACCTGAGTGGAAATGGGACAGAGTCACGATGGATTTTGTATCCGGTTTACTATTGACACCGAGCAAGAAAGATGCAATCTGGGTTATTGTGGATAGATTGACTAAATCGGCTCATTTTGTTCTAGTTCGCACAGATTACTCGCTTGATAAGCTAGCTGAATTGTATGTTTCTCAGATTGTGAGATTACACAGAGTACCTATTTCTATTGTTTTGGATAGAGATCCAAGGTTTACATCGCAGTTTTGGAAGAAACTACAAGATGCTCTAGGTACGAAATTACGTTTCAACACTACTTTCCATCCGCAAACAGATGATCAGTCTGAACAAATCATTCAGATACTTGAGGATATGTTGAGATGTTGCATTCTCGAGTTCGAAGGTACGTGGAAATGATACGTACCTCTGATTGAATTTACTTACAATAATAGCTTTCAATCGAGTATCAAAATGGCATCTTACGAGGCTTGGTACTATTGTAAATGTCGAACACCATTGTATTGGACCAAGCTCAGTGAAAATAAGATACAAGGGGTCGATTTGATTAGAGGGACAGAACATAAACTAAAAGTGATCTGCAAAAGTCTGAAAACAGCGCCAGATTGTCAGAAATCGTATGCTGACTTGAAACAAAAAGATATAGAACTTCAGATTGGGGAAAAATTCTTTTTGAAAGTCTCACCGTGGAAGAAAATACTCAGATTCGATCGTAAAGGCAAATTGAGTCTGAGATTTATTGGGCCGTATGAGATTATAGAGCATATCGGGCCAGTTGCTTATAAACTGTTGTTGCCACCTGAGTTAGAAAAGATCCATAATGTATTCCATGTTTTGATGCTTCGTAGATATCGATCTGACCGCTCACATGTGATTAATCCGTTAAAGATCAAAATTAAGCCTGATATGACATATGAGGAAGAATCGATTTGTATTCTGGCTCACGAAATTAAAGAATTGTAAAATAAGAAAATTTCATTAGTGAAAGTGCTATGGCATAAACAAAGAGTTGAAGAAGCAACGTGGGAGCCAGAGGATGCAATGAAAGAACGTTATCCAAACCTATTCACCGGTAAGATTTTCGGGGATGAAAATCCCTAGGGGGAGAGAGTTGTAACAGCTCGATTTAGACCCTATTCGGAAGGTGGTTTTGAGATCACGAATTTTAGTCAAAAAAATGTTTTAAAATTGTTTTCTGTGTTTATTATGTGTGAATTTATATTTGTGAAATTTACGTGTTTTAATTTTCTGTTTGAGTATCGATCTAATAAAAAGGGCTTAATCGCGTAAAATGAAATTTTGATCGTTAATTGTAAAAGGGGTCGAATTGATGATGTCTTTATTTCATGAGGTATTTATGTTGCAATTAGACCATATGAATTAGTGATGGACGGTTTTAGAGATAATATATAATGGTTTCATATTTTATAACAAAGGTTAATTATGTGATTTATCAAATAATATATATGATACAATAAACATAATTAAAACATCCATGCATTTCTTCATTCTTTTGGCCGAGTGTTGTAAGAAAGAAAAGAAATAAAGAGTTTAAGGGTTCAGCCATTTGACAGCTTAATCAAGGTATGTAACTAGCTCGATTTTTGATAATTTTTACGTTTCTGAGATCGTTGCATTGTAATGTACAAAACCCATGCTTGAATTTCTAATTTTGATGAATAATTTGAGTTATTCCATTGATGAATAATTGAGTTTTGTGATGTTAGTTGATGAATTATAAAAGATATGTTTTGGATTAATATGTTTTGTATTGGAATTTTTGATGATTTTGAGTTATTAGGGCTTAATTGCAAAAATGATGATTTTAGGACTAAAATGTGAAATAAATGAAATGTATGGGCTTGTATGAACATAAGGAAGATTCTACCTAAGCATGGTGTATTCAAATTTTGCAAGTTTTGTGTTTTGTACAATTTAGACTAAATTGTAAAAAGTGTAAAATGTCAGGGGTAAAATGATAATTTGCCCATTTATGTGTTTTTTGACTAAATTGAGTGAAAATATGTTTGAATGAGTTTAATTTGAATATGTTTAGATCAAGAACCAAAGAAATCGAATTTGGATTGGAGGAAAACCAAAGTTGTCGATTAGTCATTCCGTTCCGATTATTATTGTCCGGGGTAAGGTTATAAGCAAATAGATGTTATTTATTTAATTAAATACAAACTATATATGTTGAAATGTATAATGTGATAGTATTTATGTAAAAGCTGAATATGTATAAGCTTGGAAACTATGTGTACTAGTTCGATTCGATTGAGTTACGACGTCCGAAAGCCCTATACGAAACTTAGGAATAGCTAGGATACATATGTCATGACATAGTATTTCTAATATGTGTTCTCGTGTAAGACCACGTCTGAAATGTTGGCATCGATATGTGATTACGTGAAAGACCATGTCTGGGACATCAGTATCGTATTTGATTCGTGTAAGACCCTGTCTGGGATAGTGGCATCGATATGCGATAACATGAAAGACCACATCTGAGGCATTGGCATTGTACGATATATGTGATTATCCGAGTATCCTATTCAACTCTGAATGGTTCAACGAGCAATCATAAGTTGTGATCGAATGTGCAAAACGAGCTAAGTGATCAGGTATGAAATAGTTGATTACTTATTTGAAAATAAGGTAAGTTCGTTATTTCAAATGTGATGCAAATTATACATTATGCTAATGTAAATATATATATGTGTATTTGTGAAGTATATTGGGCCACATGATATGTAAAAGTATGACATATTAAAGTTTGATTCATACTCTATGCTTATAAGTGTGTATATCCGGTTATACAATGGTACTATGGTTTAAAAATTGAATATTACTTAGATAATAGACACATGTATATTTGGCCAAGGTAAAAATTATATATGGAAGTATATGTTATATATGAAATTATGAGCTTGAAATTAAATGTGACTATGAAAGCATAAATTGATTTGGTTAAATTGAGTTGATATTGTTATTGAGTTATTTATTTACTTATGACTTGCTACGCTATGATAGCTTACCATGTGTGTGTTTATGTTTGCCTCTGTTTTATAGATTTTGGAGGCTAGTTACGAGCTTGGGAATCGTCAGTAAAGTCCATCACACTATCTATTGTTTTGGTATTTTATAAGTTTGAACTCGAACCTATGGCATGTATAGGCTAGACTATCTTTGGTTAAGTTTGAAGATTGTGTATATATTAAGCCATGCGAAAATGGCTAATATGTTATGTGAGTATAGGAAACTTAAATCAAGTTTATATGTGTTATTTGCATTGAAAATGGTTGGTGATTTTTGTTATGATTGGTTTTGATGTTTCTGCTATGGCTTATATATATATAAGTATATATATGTATGTGATTTATGTTTGATATATTTGATAATGATGATGAAGTTATGTCATATATATGTAGTGTGCTTGGTATATGCTTATGGTTTAAAGTAATGATATGTATAGCTTATGACCGTTCATTTTGGTAAGCTTGTCATATTGGTATGTTTTGTATATGTTTATTTTTATGATTCACCTCAAACGAAGTAAACATGGTTTATGGATATATACATATATATATTTCGGTTGTGGCTTAATATTGGTTTATTTGGAACGCATGCTTTCTAATATGAATTAGTTCAAGTTAGTAAGCTTAATACAAAGTATATATGTTTGTTATATAATTCGGTAATGGGGTATAAGCATAATGTATATTCGGCCATGTTACTAAATTATTTTAGAAATGTTTTTAATGCATATTTTATGTGATGGAACAATATGATTATTGTGTATATACCAATGGTATGAGCATGTGTACTTGGTTATGTGATTACTACTTATGCATGATAATTAGTATGCGAATGGGGTGTATTATAGGATGTATTTTTGTGCTCATTTAATGGTTCATAATGGCATGCTAAAATGTGCATTATTTATATATGTATTGCATTAAAGTTATGTTTGGCCATATGGTAATAATATTAAAGTTGTATATGTGTTTGGACGATAATTGATGTGTAATAGTATGTTTGGTTTTTAACATGCGCACATGTAGAGTTAAGGAAATGACATGTTTGATATTTATCAAGTTAATTAGATATATTAGCATGTATTCAATATATGTGTAACAGTCCAGTTTTGACCCTAGTCGGAATAGTGGTTTCGGGACCACAAATCTGAGTTTAAAAAATATTTTAATATTATTTTCTGTGTCTGTGATATGTGAATTTATATCTGCTAGATTTCTGTAATTTAATTTGTCTGTTTCTGTGTTTGATTTGCAAAAAAGACCACATCGCGTAAGTTGTAAAAGTTGCCTTCTAGTTGCTAAAGTGCCTAAGTGCTATGGTTTGTTGAAGTTGAGGCCCTTGCATGTCAATAAGACCATTATATGATAGTGTGAGACATGGTTTGGCAATATAGTAAATAGATAAATTTTTAAAGGATGGTTAGGTAATTAAGTAATATATGTTATAAAATAAAACAAGTGCATGAAAATTTGTTCATTCATGCATATCCTTGCCGAAAATACAAAAGAAAAAGAGAGGAAAAGAACAAGCTAGGTTTTGGCACTTTGATGCTTGATTAAGGTATGGATTTTTGTCCTTTTTGATAATTTCTACGTTTCTATGATCGTTGCTTCGTGTTCTTCAAAGCCCATGTCTGAGTTTCTTTTTCTGTTAAAGGTTTCATGAAATGTCATTATTGATTATATGAATTTTGTAATGTTTTTATATGAATTATGAAATATATGTGTGAGATATTAAGCTTTGTCTTTGAATTTTGATGAAATAGAGCTATTCGGATTAATTTGTGAAAATGAGGTTTTGAAGGACTAAATTGCGAATTAAATATGTTATTTGGGTTGGTATGGAAGCCATGTATATTCAGTCAAGCTATTGTCTTGGTGAATTTTGCATATTGGTGATTTTGTGAAAAATGGACTAAATTGTCAAAGTGTGAAAATGTAAGGGCTAAAATGTAAAGTGCCCTAAATATATGTATATGGATTAAATTGAATGAAATGAATGGTTGAATGGTTGAATTTTTATTGTATTAGATCAAGAACAAAGAAAATCGAACTTGGATCGGGGGAAGTCCAAAATAATTAAATAGTCGACTCGTTTTATCCGAAATCCGTACGAGGTAAGTCAAATTACAATTACGTGTTAAATTGACTAAATTCTGTGCATATAAACTATAATTTGTATTGGACGGCCTTGAGAGCCTGATGAATGAACTCTGAGTAGATTCTGATAATATGTTAGTATCTGAAAAGTATTGGTATGCTTCCAAAGAAACGTTGACTTCGATCTGAAATATCGTGTAAGACCGTGTTTGGTACACAGGCTTCGATTTGAGATTTACATGTATAAGACCATGTTCGGGACATCGGCATCGTATCTGATTTCGTGTAAGACCCTATCTGGGACAGAGGCATCGATATTGAATTACATGTAAGACCACGTCTGGGACGTTGGCATTGTACTTGTTTATGAGTATCTCAGACGCTCGTAATCGTCGATGATAGCATATGAAATATGAGAATGAGTATATGAAATGTATAACCTATGCAGGTACGTTTGTATCGTACTAAATTTCTGAATATGAAAGACTCTGTCTCTGTGAAATATGCATAGAAGTTGGAAATGAAGCATGATATATGTCGAAACCATCCTTTTTATTTAAAATTTAGTTTTTAATGAAAAATGGGGGAACCGACTTTTGAAAAACAAAAATATGGTGTCGCCACTGATCCTTTTGTTTTGGTGTGATCGAATCACCTAAGAATTTGGTTATTTTAATAAAACATTTTTGGTTTACTAAAACAACGATTTTGGTCTCTGAAAATATGAGAAAACGGGCTCGGAGTCGATTTATGTATGAGGAAGGATTAGCACCCTCATTACGCCCAAAATTGGTACCAAATCGATTAAATCATCCTTATGTCTAAAATTAAAAATGTTTTTGAAATGTGGTTCTTGTTAACAACATTTGAATAACCCGAGTTGGTTGCCAAAAATCTTCTTGTTTCGACGTCCGAAAGTTTATAATTTGAAATTAACAAAAGGATGCCCACTATTTGGTCCAACGAAAAACCGAAACCCAGCACAGTAGGGCATGATTCCTCGAATTTTCGAACATCGAACATTGCCTCACCTTCGAAAATACGAGTGAAATTCTGAAGAGATATTCGATTATTTTGAACAAACGGGAAATTGCAACCCAGCACGATAGGGTACTATTCCCCGAATTGCCAAACATTGAATATCGCCTTCGTTTTAAAGGGTTTTTAGAAAACGTGAGTGAAATTTTGAAGGAATCTTCGATTGTTTTGAAAAAACGAGAAATCACAACCCAACGTGTTAGGGCACGATTCCTGAATTATCAAACACCGAGTATTGCCTTTGTTTTAAAGGATTTTTAGAAGACATGAGTGAAATTTTGAAGGGATATTTGATTATTTTAAGCAAACGGGAAATTGCAACCCAGCACGTTAGGGCATGATTCCGCGAATTACCAAATATCGCATATCGCCTTCATTTAAGGGATTTTTAATAATTGTGAAACTAGCTTAAAACGCATTAATTTGATTTGAAATAAGACGAAATTAATCATAAAATTTAGATTTTGTAAAATCACATTTCATAAACCAAGTGGAAAATGATGATATGGGGTAATAGGCACATACGAGATACAATCAATTAACAAACTAATAATTAATTATAGATAACCTAAAAAATGTAACCCGATTACAATGATGCATGGAGAATAATTGATATAATAATACAATGACGAAAATGATAACAATCACACAAGCAAAACAATACATACAATAATATGCCACGATAATGTACATAGCATGATATAGAATAACCAATGCAAGATATAAAAACAACATAACAATTAGAAGCCAATGTGCTATAAAACGGTTTTAAAATAATAACGAATAAATGGACCCATATATATAGGTTGACAAATTTGCATGAAAGCTAGGGATAGCTATATGATTTTTGGAATAGATATTATAGAATAAAAATTTGAATCAAATTATGTAAAATGTTTTAGACACAAATGCATTTAAAATTGACAATGTACAAAATAATTTAAATAATGTATATAATATGAAAGAATAATAAAGATATATGACAGGATATAATGCACTAAATAGATTTACAAAACATATATACATAAATAACTTTTAAAATTAATTATTTGTAAAGACATAGAAATACCTACAAGCTTAAATTAATTTTATAACAAATTGCATAATGGTCTTAAGAACATGCTTATATATATACAAAGAAGACTATATGTATGAAACACATGGATTTAATAATATATATAGATCAAATGTAGGTATCAATAAATATACATATATAAATAATGATTACTTAGAAGATATATTACGAGGACTATATAATGAAATACAAGAAAAATTTGAGAAATCATATGTATAAAATAATATAAGGTTGATAATATATATACGAAATAAGTTAACTTTAATATATAAAAATATGCTCATATGTACAAAGTATGTTTTTCTTTTAAGGAGTATCTAGTTAAAATGACCATATACATATAAAAAGAAAAATAATAATTTAAATGACATATACACCATATATATAAAAAGATCGAATATGAGGATAAAATATAAATATGTATATAAAAATATATGAAAATTTTTAAATGAATGATAAACCGATTTTAAGGATACATCAAGTTTTAAAATGGGAAAATATGTAACAACACAAAACAAGTAGTATGTATCTAAAATAAATAATATATGAAAACGTTAGATTAATAATAAAATAATTTAAAAGCGAAGGATACGACAAATTTTAAATTAATATGGAAAAATGGCTAGAACTTAAATATGTACATAAAAACATTTAAGTGTCATAAATCAAGAAGTATTTTAAATAATCTATGTATCAATGTATATATAAATATTTTGACAACAATTTTATAATAGGGTATTTAAACAATATAATGTAAAAAGAATTTTAAACATTCCAAAATAACAGTCATTATAAAAAAATTGATTAGTATACTATTATATATATAGTATTTAAAGAAATAGAATACATAAGGTGAAAATATAAAGACAATCTCAAAATAATCATACAAATGTAGCCAAACAAAATTATTAACATGGATTAATGCATGAACATATTAAATATATTTTAAATTAACCAACTGTATAAATCAGAAGACCAAATTAATACTGCAATAAAATAGGGAGGATAATTTGCAAATAAAGTAATCATAATATGGACCAATGCTCAAAGCGCATAAATGTATAAGGACTAAATTTGTAAATATCTCGTGCCTACAATGCTGCATGGAACCGCGGATCAAAGTGAAACAACGCACAAATTAGCAGGCCAAATTTTAAAACACAAGGTAGGCAAATTGGACGCAAATTGAAGGTTGTGCACAAGGGGAATGACTTGTTGCATAAATAGACCATTTTAGGTGCAAAAGGCTCCCCCCACCCTTCTTACATGGTATCGTTTTGCTTAATATGTTATTTAAAACCTTTCTTCTTCCATTTTCTTCTCCAACGCAGCCATCCTCTTATACCAAAAGAAATTTCAGCCCTAAAAACAATTTTCAAGGGTTTCTTTTACTTAAATGCCGAACCACCATGATTTTGGTGATCACCAGTAAGCAAGCAGTGCCCAATCTTACTGTTAAAGAAGCTTGGCCAGATCTAAAAATATTTGGTAGGTACTTTTCTTCCTTTCTTCTTTATTTGAAAAGCAACTCAAGTCTCATACTATATTTTAAAAAAAAAACAAAAACAAATTCGCAAAATACAAAGACTTTCAACATTGCTTGGCCTCTCACCCTCACATCCGCATAGCAGGAGTGTTTGGGGCTCTCGTCGGCTTTCAATCGCGTAAAGAGAATAAGCAAACTAAGAAACTCAATTTAGAATAGTCGAAAAGAAAAAAAAAAAGGAAAAAACGTGAAATCACCTCTATTGATTTCCTATTGCTTTTCTTCTATTCTTTGTGAGTGTGCACAAATACAGTATGCGTAGAGTATGCGTAGTGGGTCTATCTTGCCGAACCCCGAATTACAACCTGGTATGGCTTTATATAGCCGAAATCGAAAGAAAAATACAAAGAAATTGCTTGCTATTATTTTTTTCTCTTTGCTGCTATTTGCTGTGCTATTTTTTTGTCTTCTCTCGCAGGTATGAAAGGTGACGTGGAGGCGTGAGGGTGGCATACGGAGGCGTGCAGGGGGTCGTACGGCGCTTGAGGCTAGGGGTTGCGGCACTAGGGAAACCCTAGGTTTCTGTTTAGCTGAAGTTGTTTCAGTTTTGGGCCGTTTGGGCCACGGGTATTTTGGGCTACTTGGGTTAATTGGGTTAGACTTAGTTTAGTATTTGTAATGGGCTTGTAATAGGCTGATGAACTTTTTTTTTGTTTAATTTTATTTTCAGTTTATTTTGGGTTTCAAAGGGGCCGGGCAAATTGGCCTATCTACAATATATATGCAATAAAGGAGCATGGTTAAGCTTATGATTTATTCAATGAAATGGTTATGAATCTTTATGGTTAAATTGTACTTGTATGCTTTAGTAATTAGACCAATTGTAATTGGCTTACTAACCTCTTTGTAGCTTACTCTGTATGATTACTGTCTGTTTTATAGTTAACATAGCTACTGAAGGCTCGGGGATAGTTGAGGATCATCACTACACTATCGATCTCATTTTGGTACTTTTGAAAGTGTAAATACTTTTAAGTATGGTATGTATAGGCTAGAATATCCATGTATTAAGTTTTGAATTGTATATATGTTTAGCCATGAGAGTTGGCTAGAAAATGGTATGTGTGTGTTAAGATTTGGTATGGTTTTGAATGGGTTGTTGAATGATGATGATATAGTTGTAATGAAGCATGTTTTGAGCAGGAAATTGATGAAAATTTTTTGTATGAATGTTGCTTAGCATTGCAAGTAGCAATGACCCAAAAAGGGGTGGCAAATTGGCTTAAACCAAGCCTGCATTATGCCACACGGTCAAAGGCCACAGGCGTGCCTGGTGGCCATGTTTGTTTGGCAGTAACCTATTAAAATTTGCACGGTTAGGGAACACGGGAATGTCATAAGGCCATGGGTTAAAGTCAGTAGCTAGCTAAGTATCACACGGCCATAATACACGGGCGTGCCTATTGGCCGTGTGAAAAAGTCAATATAGGACCTATTTTGGCATGGCTAGTTCACATGGGCGTGTCTAATGCCCATGTGTGACACACAGCCTAGTCACACGGGCGTGTGAATTTGACAGTTTTGAAATATTTGGTTAAGTTCTGAAAATTCTGAATAGGTTCGATTTAGTTTCGACCTTTCATTAAATGTATGTTTTAGTTCTCGTAGACTATATTTAGAGATGATTGCTTATGAAATGATGTTAAATAATATATGTGATTCTAAATCGGTCTGAAATATTTTGTCTGTCTGGTAATGCCTCGTAACCCTAATCTGATGTCGGTTACAGGTTAGGGGTGTTACAATATGTGTTTGAGTGTCTTAAGGTATGCGCATGAAATTTGTTATGTATTAAGCTATGTTATAATTCAATTATTTGGATGCTATAAAGGAGATGTACTTATGATTCGTATAATTGAGTTTGTATTACCTTAAACATGAATAGTAATGATTGACTCTTTTAAGAAATGTATGGTTCGGTAATGCCTTATAACCCTAATCTGGCGACGAATACGGGTTAGGAGTGTTACATCACCCTCTTACCAGAGTGGTGTTTTGTAATGGAATTTCATGAGATTTGTGATGAATAAACTCACAAGTGTGAAGCCAAAGAGTTCAGTGGAGGAATAACCATAAACATGATTAGAGATGGAGAATAAGTTGATAAGTAAGCCGGAGCTAGAAATGTATTCAGTTGACATGAAGATTATTTAAGTATTGCACTGCCACAGTTAGAGAAAAAACTTACTTTGGTAAATCAAATTACTCAGGTACGAGGTCCAGCAAATGTACTGATTGAGATCTTCTCAGAACTGATCTTCTTTAGTGAAAAGAATAATATGGGATTGGTGATGACAAAAATAGTTGCAGAAATAATATTTGAAATATGAGATGTCTGAGTATGGTAATTACAGTGAACAGATGATGACTACCTCTCTTGATATGTTCTAAATATGAATGTTCTCGGAAGTGTTATAGTAGCTATCTATCTTTTGATGAAATTCTTATTATATCAGAATACTAACTGATCTAAATGTTAGACGAAGGCATTGTCGGTCTGACTGGTTTATAATTTGTTTTACTCTACTTCTCTCTGGTATTCTGTTATATTCTGTCTGTTGGGAACTTACGAGACAATGCATATGATGCTATAATTCTGTTTCTTTTAATTGTTGCATTTGATTCCAGTGAGATGAAATGATGTTTTCTTCTGGACTTTTCCTCTTTGAGGAATTATCGAGGTCTTTCATATTTTCTTAAGAGTTTGTTTTCAGTCTTCCGATATAGTATCATATCTTGAAATTTCTCTATCCTGGATTTCTTTACTTGGTTTTCTTGATATCTTTGTTCCGTAATCTGTCAATTATGACTCATGTTCAAAGTGTGTTCATTAGCTTGAGATGATCATGTCAAGTGTGACTATGCTCCTAATTTGATCATGGTAATACGGTGATTTTAGTATTTGGATTTCTCTAATTTTCGTGTAAGGATTTGACATCGACAAAGGCATAAGTAGTGAAATGTCGAATTTCAATTGGTATGATGAATCTCTTTTCTCAAGTAAGTTAACCAAAGCTAATGTCTTCAATTGAGATATATTGGTTGTTTGAGCTAATGCAAGTGAAATGGTCTTTGATTAGCATGATGAGTGAATTTTGAATGATTGCATGATAAAATTTTCATCTTATGAAAGGTGAATCTCTTATTCCATGTTAGCAAAACTTGGACAGATGATAATATTGTTAACCGAAGCATTTGAACTGGTCTAGTCTGCACTTGGACAGAGACTTTTTAATTTTCAGTGATGCACTGTTGTATGAATTGTGATGTGTTTTAATACAATAAGATAATATGATGGCTTAGAGCTTTCGATGCTACAGAAAGATCTAAATTGTTGATAGGGTTAGAGCCGAGCATCAGGTTTTACCGGAGCCATCTTCTCTAGTGCTGATGTTAGAATAGAAATGGGAAAAGATTATTCTTGAGACCATATCAGAATTCTTCCCGTCTTAGAAAGAGGAAAAATGTGATGTAGTTTATTGCTAGATGCTTGACGAGATCTGTGAATCATGCAGGTATGTACTGAATCCCCGCTCATTAGATTTATGAAATTTTTTGTCTATATGATTGTTGGATTTCTTGGAATACTAGTCTCCACTAATTGGACTGAGATTCGGGCTATATATTGTGATTTCTTGGGAAAGCTAAAGGAGACTATGAAATTTAAAGGCAACTAAGAGTTGATTTGGTAATCAATCGGCCTATGTGAAACTATAGAGAGTGTAATGCCAAGATGAACTGGCTAGCTTTATTATTCGTATTCGAAAAGATTCAAGTATGTGCATATATGTGACATGATGGCATAGATCAGACCATTGTGTATATGAACTCTCAGATGGAGGTTGAAATTCATCTGAGGTGCGGTATAGCAATGAACCGCTTATGACACTGATATGAGAAAGTAAAGAGATAAGTATTAGCGGCACAGTAGAGTGAGAGTTCTTTAGTGATGATTATGGGAAAGACAAGTTTATGTGAATACTAAAACCACTTTTCCGATAAGATTTTCAGGGACAAAAATCTCTAAGATAGGAGAATTATAACAGCTCGATTTTGGGCCTAGTCGGAACAGTGATTTCGGAACCACTAACCCGAGGTCAGAGAAATTATTTTTAATATTATTTTATGTGTTATATCATATTTATATGAGTGCATAAAAATTTTGGTGAAATAATTTTAGCGATTTCACGCTTAATTACGAAAAAGGACTAAATTGCATAAAGGGAAAAAGTTTTGTTTTGCTAGCTAAATTTCTTAAATAGCTAGATAACCATAATTAGGGGTCTTTATTGAGTAAATAGACCATAAATATGTTAGTGGCTGATCAAGGAGACAAAAATATTGTAGGGTCAAAGTTTGGTAAAATGTTGGTGACTAATTTGACTAGAAATAAAATAAAATAAAATAAAGAGAAAGTGATATCATCTTTTCACCTTCCTCCTCTTCGCCGAAATTACTAGAAAAATAGGGGTTTTGAAAGCTTGAAATTTGCAGCCATTCCTCACCCTTGCAAGTAAGTGATTTAGATGATTATTTTTTATAGTTTTTGTACTTTTGGGACCCTTGTAGCATAATCTAGCTAATGAAGGGACTATTTTGCAAAATGGTTGAAAGTATAGGGTTTTTCCATAAGATTATTCATGTAGTTTGCTGATTTTTTATGGAAGAAAATGAATCTTGGTTGTTAAATGAACAACTTTTGTGAAAGGATTTTCATGAAAACACCTAATAGGGACTATTTTGTAAATTTTGTTAAATGGATGGGAATTGTGTGAAATAATTGGAATTTTGAGTTGCTACAAGAGTAATAAAGGTTGGGCTAGGCTTGGTTAATGAGGAAATTCGATAAAAAAATCGTTTTACGAGCCTAGGGGCAAAATCATAATTTTTGTGAAAGTTTAGGGGCAAAAAGGTCATTTTTCCAAAGTATGAATTGTGGAACACTTAATTTAATGTGATGATTAAATGATAAAATTTTATTATTTTAGATCAAGAAAATCAACATTCGGGCTTAAATCGAGAAAGTACATGGTTTAGGACAAAAAGGGAATAATTAGCCTTTTTTGCATTCAAGGTAAGTCCGTGTGACTAAATAAGCATGTTATCCATGTTATTATTAATATACTTGAAATCTATCTTGGTATGATTGTATTGAATTATATGTTGATGATACTGAGTATGAGAAAGTGATGCCACATGTTAATAACATTTATATGATGATTTAATACATTGGAAATTTGATGGAATATGATATTCCATTGAAATGAATAAGCTGTGCATAAATATTACAACTTTACTATTATTATGCATTGAATGATTGATATCGCGTAAAATGTTTGAATGTGATTATCAACAATGTCTGATGAAAATTGATACGAGAAATCCCCGGTTGAACCGTAGGAATAGGTCGGATATTCATGCCATGGTACTAAGGTGATATGTGCGCTAGTGTAAGACCATGTCTGGGACATGGCATTTGCCACATTTTGTGTGTCAGTGTAAGACCATGTTGGACATGGCGAGAGCTAGTGTAAGACTTTAATAGCCTTATTTTCAGTGGTATCAGGAATAGAGATTTGAGATCACTAAATCCGACAAGTGAGTTGAAAATTTAATAAATTAATACCTATAAGTCAAATGTGAATATAAAAGCACTTTTGAATTAGTGAATTTGGTGATTTAAAAGAATTAATTAGGTAAATTGGGTTGAGAATGAGGTATCGAGACATCGACTTCATAAATTGAGCCATAAATATTTTTAGAAATATTTATGGAGTGTTGGTGAGGTAGTAATAAAATTTAGTCAGAAAATTTTGACGTTTGGGTGGTTAATTAAATAAAAAGGACTAAATTGGAAAAGGTATAAAAGTTTCTAAAAGGATTAAATAGCTCAATTGTCAAATGAGAAAATACCTAAAGTGCAAATAAGCCCAAAGGAGATATTTTGGGCGGCAATAGCTGAGAAAAATCAGGAAATGGGTGAAATAAGGGCAAAATTGGAAAATTGCCAAAATGGGCTAAATAAAAATGGGACTAAATTGGAATATCTAGAATTCTCTTCATTTCTCTTCATATTCATCAGCTGAAAAATAGTCATGGAGGAGGGTTCAAGCTAGTTTTCATCTCTAGCTTCATGTAAGTTTAATTCTTGCTTTCTCCTTGAAATTTTTATGTTTTTAGACCTTTACAATTGGGTCCAACTTACTATTTCATTAGTTTTTGATTCCATGGATAATTTTTGAAGTTGTTATAGATGAGTGCTGGAAGTATATGATGATTTGGCATGGAATTAGAGCTTTAAATTGTTTATATTCTGATTTTATTGAAAGGATTGAATAGAAAGTGAATGTTTGGGACCTAATTGTAAAAGAGTTTGAAGTTAGAGTTGTATGTGGAAATTTTGAATTTAAATAGTTATGAAATAACTTATAATGTCTAGAAAAAGTATTAATTGAGAAAATTATCTTAATTGAGGGGTTAATTGAGCAATGACTGAATTGTATGAATTGTGAAATTTGGGGCAAAATGGAAATCAACATTTTGCAATAAAGCTGTTTTGGGCAGCAGCAGTAGTTTAACTTTGAAAAATCACCAAATATTGTAGAAATCGAATTAGAGGATGAATAAAATATGAAATTAAAGCTTATTGAGTCTAGTTTCTTATAAAAGACATTATGCTAGCAATGAATTGTAAATCATGAGATACAATAACTTTTGTGAAACAAGGTCAGAATGATTTCGGGTTCCCCTATTTTGAATTTGGAAAATCATAAAAAATTGGATAAAAATAATTAGGGGCTTAAATTTATATATTTAGAATTCTGAATGAGTCTATTTTAAAGAGAAAGAAACAAGGACATCATTCGAATCCTTTACAAGAAGATAATTAATTTTGAGTGAAGAAGGGTCGGAACTGTCAGACAGTAGAACATGGGAGACTTCAATGAATAAATTGTATTAATTGGCTCAACCAAAAATTATAAAATTTTTATAGTAATAATACATATGAGTCTAGTTTCTGGGAAAATTTATGGATCTTAATTTGGAGTTCTGTAGCTCAAGATAAAAATAATTTAGTGACTATAAAATAGATGGACACCTTGAATATTCACCTAAGTAGATAGTGAAAATTATGGATAATGTTACCTACAAGTGTGTTGTCTATACTAAGGATGTGGATGGAGAGGAGGATGAGGAAAATATACATATATATATATATGAATGAATTGTGTATAAATTGATCACATGCCCGATTATAATTGATAAATGTTGAATTAGAAATGATATAATGTTTTATTTGGAATATTTATTATGAAATTATGATTATCGTTATAATACAAAAATCGTACTTGTGAGTTTGTATAACTAAATTTATTGGCTATTTGTTAATTTTATGATTTCATGATGTGTTATTTCATATGAATTGATGATAACTTTGTGAATATTGTGTGAACCACACGATCTGACCACACAGCCTATGACCCCTTGCAGTGTTGAAAAATTTTAAATATTTTCGAAAAATTTTCTGAGTTCTCGGTTAAGTCCTGATATCTATATTCTGGGCCTCAATGGCTCACATAAGGGACACTATGATTAAATTTGATTGATTTCAGGTATGAATGTTATGTGAAGCAAATTTTTTGTTAAATGATTTGTAAATTTTGGTAATACTCCGAATCCTTATTCCGGCAACGGATACAGGTTAAGGGTGTTACAAAGACCATGTTGGAGATGGCATCGGCGTTGATTGAGAGCCAGTGTAGGACCATGTTGGACATGGTATCGGCATGGAGACGAGAGCTAGTCTAAGACCATGTCTAGGACATGGCATTGGCCTCGACATGTGAGCTAGTGTAAGACAATGTCTGGGACATGGCGTTAGCATCTTACCTATGCTTGAGGCTTATTGAATATCCTATGGTATTCCAAATGGTTCAACGGGAAATTTACGATTTATGTCGGAATAAGAGAAGATATGACCATGTTGTGAGTGGTACAAATACTTACATGAAATTCATGAAATGCATGCTCAATTTATGTTGTATGATTAGTAAGGAATGAAATTGAGTAAGATATGTTTATGATCATGTTGAAAGGGTACAGGTATGTACTAAAAATTCATGAGTGATGAGCTAGATGTATATTGAACTTTTGGTAAGAATGTAAAAGAGTCAGTCATACCTATGAGAACGACTTTGTGACAACCTTGTAAATATTAGGTCGATACCTATGGTGTATAATTATGTGGTAAATTTGATGGATGATTATGTGTGAAGCTTTTAGGTCAAATTAAATTGGTGATATGTTTATCCCTTCACCTTATGGCCTAATGAATATGAAAAGAGAAATTAATTGGCATAAAAGCCTATTAAAAGATAATTATGAAAGGGTAAAATTAGCATTGAAACAGTTTTGGACAGCAGCAGTAGTCCGACTTTGAAAATCCACCAAAAACTATGAAAATTGAATTAGAGGCTGAATAATATATAAAATTAAAGCATATTGAGTCTAGTTTCAATAGAATAAATAGTGTTAACAAAAGAATTCATATTATGAGATATTTGAATTATTGTGAGACAGAGTCAGAATGATTTCAAAATCTCCTATTCCAATTTGGGAAAATCACTAAATATTGTAAAAAATAATTATGGGTTATAATTTATATTATTAGAATCCTCAATGAGTCTATTTTCAAAAGAAACAAAAGGGAACATCATCTAAATCCTGTGCGAGGAGATAATTATTTTTTAGTGAAGAGGGGTCGGAACGATTAGACACCGAAACAAGGCTGATTTTAAAGAATAAATTTTATTTATTGGATAGATAAAAAATTCTAAAAACTTTATGGTAAGAAGATATGTGAGTTTAGTTTCAGAGAAAATTAATGGATCTTAATTTGGAGTTCCGTAACTCTAGATATAAATAATTTAGTGACTACAACTCGAGAAAACAACTTGACTTCAACATAAGATAAAGCGCAAATATTGTGGTATTACCTTGAGAAGAAAGTTGATAAATTTATTACTAATTTCATACTGTCTTACTAAGCTATAAAGCTTACTCCCTACCTTTCCTTTTCTTTAGTGTTGATAGGTTAGCTCAGGGTTAGAGATCGTCGGAGGCAGCAGCACACTATCAAACCATTACCTTCGGAATATTGATATGTACATATTAAGTGTTTTCAAGTGAGTGGCATGTATAGGGGCTTGGTTTTTATAATATGTGTAATTATGATTAGCTGAATGTATTGGTCTATATTGACTTATTTGTATATGGCCAAGAGGTGCGGCTCATATGGATTATTGTTGTGAACCTATCTATCTATGCTATGTTCTAATGCTTGTGAATGTGTCTTATTATGGGATGCTAAATCATTGAAATGATGTCATGATATGTGTCTTTAGTGTGTATATAGATGTGAAAGATTAAGGGTAACATAAAGGCTTGGAAAATAGCCTAAGTGTTGGCCACACGGGCTGAGACACGGCCGTATGTCCCAACCATGTGGTGGACACAGCCTTAGCACACGGGTGTGTGGCTTGGCCATGTAGTCCAAATTATACGCTGACTTCATAGTCAGAGAGTTATACGGCCTGAGGAAACAGGTGTGTCGAAGGCACATGGGCTTGTCCCCGTGTCACAGGCGTGTGACCTTATGTCATGGTAAAATTTTCTAAGTTTTCCCAAAACTTTTTAAGGTTCTCGGTTTAGTCCCTAACTACTTTCAATGCATGTTTAGGGCTTCGTTGGCCTGTGTATGGGACATTATGCATGTGTATAAAAGTTTTTGATAGGAATGAAATTTTATAGCCCAATTTTTGCATGTTTGTGAACGATTAAGTATGGTAATGCCTCGTACCCTGTTTTGGCATCAGACACGGGTAAGAGGTGTTACATTTTATTAGTAAACCTTAGAAACCATCGATATTTAATAAGATAACTTAACAATTTGATCAGACTTAAAACAAATAATAATCATACCTAAAAAAATTATAAATCCAAAATTCATGCTGAGATCAAAAAAAAAATTTCACCATCCAAAGCAACGGACTATAGTGTCCATCTTCGTGTTGAGCCTCTTAGTATATACTCAAACCTTCTATTCAGAGTAATACTCTTTTACCAACTTTAATAAGAAGTAAAACAAGTTCATTAAAATAATCTCAAATTAATTTAAATTAATTGAAAATTAATGTAGATATAAAACACTAAATAGATAGAAAAAAACTTCCTGCAAAGAGTTGCAAGCATCAGTAGGCGAAAGACAGTAAGTAATAGAGAATCAGGGAAGTAAGTGCTCAATTTGAATACCAGCCAACAACAATAAAGTAATTTGAAGAAGCAAAAGAGCCAATGAAATAGAAAAATAAGAGTAATTTTTGTGGTCGGAGGCTGAATTTTGGTATTATGGATGAGGCTTAATGGTTCGCAAAGTTGCAGCTGATTTAATCCACAACTAAGATAATTAAAAGAGAATCTTGTTGATAATGTGTTATAAAATAAAAGACATATAATAGAGAATAAAGAGAATAAGAGAGCGAAAAGAGAGCGTGTCTTTATTGATCAATCAGAATATTTAAAATGCTTCTCCAAAGTCTCTATTTATAGGCATAAGAAGTATAAATGAAGTAGAGATCTACTTCTAATCACTATTATAATTTAAAGTACATCAAAACTTATCTTGATCTTGATGGCCATCCACTTAATAAGATATTCATAACAAATTTATGGATTATTTAGTTAAGCTTAATCATTAAAAAAACTTAGTTGAAATCTATCACAGATATTACGCTTAAGGGTGTAAAAGGCCATTGAGCTTTTTTAAGAAGCAATTAAGTCCATACTTTTTTGCACTCAATTCGGTACTTAAACTATCAAAATGCATCAAAAAGGTCCTTTAACCAATAATTTTAACCGTTGATTGTTAAAAATATTATAAAAAAATAATAAAATCAAGTAGTGGAAAGAGTTATATCAATGAATGAATTGATAAAAGATGATGAAGTTTTTTTGCACCAGAACTGTTATGGGAATTGCTTCTATGGGGAGTGTTACATACATACATACTTTAATGACCCATAAGTTAGGGGTGTCGGGAAACATATTGTCGAGACTCCGTTTTAGTGGACAAGGCTCAAAAAATATTATATTACTTAAATTTTTGGAGTTACCTTAGAAGTAAAATTCAATGATAGATAATTTCAATTATTAGTGTTTAAATCAAAGTATGGGGACTTAATAAACAGATATACCATTATTGTTATAAATTGAGTTAGCGGAAAATTATGATTGAAATCACATATTATATGATAAATATATACTATTATTTATTTAATAAGTTATGTTTAAATAAAAAGAAATAAATGATAAATGATAGAGAGAAAACAAATATATTAGTGGGGGAAAGGAAAAGAAAAACAATTTCTCTTTTTTCTTTTGAATGCCGAATTGTTCAAGGTTGGGGGAGACTTTTGGCCATTTCTTTTTCAGTTTAGAAGCTCAACTGGTTGGTATTCTTTGATCCTTTAAGCATAAGTGTGGTATTTTTGGAACCTTAAGATCTTGAATTAATTTACCCATGTTGAAAATTTTAAATTTAGTGATGTTTGTGGAAGTTGCCATTGTAGAGAATTTGAGTACTTAGTGTTGTTATGTTAGATATTAAGTTTGGTAAATAAATAGAAATATTTGCTAAATGATTCTTGATGATATTAGGATTTAATGATTAAATTATGGGAATGATAGATTCAAGGATTAAATTGTAATTTAATTGAAAGTATGAGTTGTTCTTGGACCCTATGGAAAATTGGTTGACAAGGGACCTTCTTGATTTTTAATTAAATAGCATGTTTTAGAATTGAGGAGTAAATTGAATTGAAGATTTATTTCGAGTGAGAAAATGTGAAATGTAGTTAAAAGATTAATGGTTTGAGTAAATGTCTCTTGGTGATTATTAATTAAATTAATTATGTCATTAATTCTAGATTGGGAAACAAAAGGATCGATTGGTAATTGCAGAAAAGAGAAGGTTGTCAAGTAACTGTTCTCGACCTTAGTAGTCATCACAATTCTGTAAGTTCATGGTCTCGAACCTAACTTTTCTATTAATTAGTTTTGTAATTAATTATTTAATGTTATTTTGATATTTGATATATTATTTTACTTATATATTTTAATAATGATGTTAATTGATGAATGAGAAAACTTTGGAAATAATTAATTACACATTCGTAGATTTATCCGACTAGCGCTGGGCGCAAACATCGTTGGTTTATCCAACTAGAGCTTGGCTCACATTTAATATTGTCGGTTTATCCGACTAGCACTGGGTGCAACTTCTGTCAGTTTATCTGACGACCGCTAGGCGCAACTTCCAACAATTTCTCTGACTAGTGCTGGGCACACACTCATCGATTTTGTAACACCCTTAACCTATATCCGTCGCTGGAACAAGGTTATAGAGCATTACTGGAGTTCACAGAACAAATATAGTTAATTTATTTCATTTACTATTCATATCCAAAAGTAATTATATTCAATTGTACTATCCCTTAATTGGACCCTCGAGGCCCAATTTATACATTAGAAACAAGTTGGGACTAAATCGGGAACTCAGAGAATTTTTCTTAAAATTCTAATTTTTTCTTAAATATAGGGGTCACACGCCCGTGTGGGTAGGCCATGTGGTTCACACGGCCAAATGACACACCCATGTCCTAACCCGTGTGGGCATTTGATATAAGACACACGTGTAACAGCTTGTTTTTAGTCAAATCAAAATAGTGGTTTCGAGACCACAAATTCAAGGTCGTAAAATTATTTTAATATTATATAAAGTGTTTATAGCATGATAGCATGTATGTGTGAAATTTTTGTGAAAAAAATTTATCGTTTGAGTGCTTGATTTGATAAAAATGACTAAATCGCGTAAAGTGTAAAATGCATGTTCTATTAGTTTAAGGTGTCAAATAGATTTGGTTTTTAAGTATAGTGGCCTTAAGTGGTAATTAAACCTTTAAAATGGTGAGTGGACAATATTGGACTTGTAATATATGATTTTAATGTTTATTAAGTAAGGTTAATTAAGTAAAATGTCAATAACATAAGATAAATAAAATAAACTAATAAAATGGTGTCCATTATCATCCTTGCTAACCAAAATTGAAGGATAAAAATAGAATAAACTAGGTTTCTTTATTCGGCCAAGTAAATCCAGGCAATTAGGTATGTGTTTTACCCCGTTTTTAATGATTTTTATGTTTTTGTGATCGTTGTATCTAGTACCAGCTAGCCCAGGGACTAATTTGCAAAATTATTAAAGATTTTGGAAGTTTCCATTGATGAATATGTATGCTTTTTGAGATTGATGATAGATTTTGAATGTTATTTGATAGATATACAAGTTTTGTTAAGTGATTTTTAGTGAAAATGCAAAATAGGGATTAAATTAAGAAATGTCTAAAGTTAGTGGTTAAATGTGAAATAAATGAAAAATATGGGCTGCTAGGGGCATATTAGTAATTCGGCTAGCATGGGTATATTTGGAATTCCATTAATTTGTGATTTTATGAAATAAGGACTAAATTGTGAAAAATGTGAAAGTTTAGGGGCAAATCTGTAAAATACCTCTAATGTGTATTTTGGATTGAATTGAATAAATAGTTGATTAAATGAGTTAATTTTGAATATATTTAGATCAATAAAAATGGAATTTGGATCAGGTTTGGGGAAAAACAAAAGTTATTGACTAAACGACTTATTTCGTCGTTTACACATCCGAGGTACGCTCGTATGTAATAAGCATTGATATTGTTATGCTTTAAATGCTTTGATATTGCATAAATTGTGTATACGAGATTACAGTCATATTTGACGACAATTCAGCTATATATGGCACTTAGTATGCAATTCAAAATTGGCTTCGGCTATGTATGACACTTAATCTGTGATTCGAGATAGATTCGGCTAGGTATGGCACTTAGTGTGCAAGATTAAAATATCTTTAGCTATGTATTGGCACTTAATGTGTGAGAATTTGAGTATTTGACATTTTACCGTTTGGTATGAGTTTATTATGGACTGGTTCAGGTATGTATATGAATCATACGAGCTTTCAATTGAAGAAGTTATGAAGTTTGCATATAAATATATGATTAAGCATGTGGAAGGTTTGTTAGTATTTATGAATTATGAATTAACAAGTTCAAGTTGATGAATTGTGTATTTATGATTAGTTGAGTTTATTTTATACGAGCTTACTAAGCTATAAAGCTTACTTTGTTTATTTTTATCATGTTTTATAGTGATTTCAAAGCTAGCTCGGATTTGGGAATTGTCAGAGACTACGTCACACTATCCAACCATCACTTTGGCACTTTTGAGCTTATGTTTTGGTCATATGGCATGGATAGGATTATGGTCATTTTTATATGTATCTTGGTAGTGAGTTTTTCCATTTGAGATGGCTTATGAATGGTTATGTTTTGGTTTGTACATGTATATCCATGAGACTTGGCTTAATTTGGATAGTTTGGTTATGTATATATAAGTATGCATATGGTTTATATTGAGTGACTGAAGTTGGTTTCGAAATGTTATTGATAGTTGGTATTATAAATGTCAATTGGTTGATAATTGAGAAGCTATGTGCTTGTGGATTGATGTATGATGATGCATGTTTGGAAAATATTTAATTAGATTATTTGAATGTGTAAAGTTGTTATAATTTGAAATAGTAAAACATGAGATAGTAAGCAAGCTAGTTGTTGGAGTTGAGATGGTATATTTTAGTCTTGATTTTGGTTGAATTGGGTGACCATTTATGCTATGAATGAGTACCATTTGAATTAATAGGTATGCACAAAATTTGGGTGGCAAATTGGCTTGGTAAATAGCTTATTTTAGTCCACACGGGCAAAGACACAAGTGTGTGTCTCAGCATATAGTCTTGTTACACAGTCGTGTGCCCCCAGGTGTTGAAAATTAAATCAAGTCAGTATGCTCCACACGGCCTCATACACTGGCGTGCGACTTGGTTGTAAGGTATAAGTCAGTATACCCTACAGGTTTGGCACGGCCTAGCACACGGCCTGGCACACGGGCATGTGTGGCCATTTTTAGGGTACATGGGCATGTGTGTTGGCCATGTGATCCAAGTCATAGAGTTACACAAGGTAGGACATGGACTGGGACATGGCCATGTGCTCCCATTTCGAATGTCCACATGGCCTGTAACACGGGCAAGTCTGGTGGCCGTGTGAGACACACGGTCTGGTCACACTGGCATATGTCGCCTATTTTGAGAAAAATTTTCTATATGTTCCAATGTTTTAAAAGTTATCGGTTTAGTCCTGTACCAATTACAATGCATATTTAAGACCTCATAGCCTTGTCTTAGGAACATATTGAATAATGATTGATTAAATTGCTTTAAATGTATGTGAAAAGTATGTGTAAATGTGTTGTAAGTCTGGTAATGCTCCGTAACCCTATTTCGACATTGAATACAGGTGAAGGGTGTTACAATATGACGTGTCCCAGCCCGTGCTCGTACCCATGTAACTTTCTGACTTAGGTGACACGACTAGCCACATACCCGTATGCTAGGCCATGTGGACAATTAAATTTTTGAAAATTAGGTGCAGGTTTCACACAGCCAAGACACACGTCCATGTGCATGGCTGTGTATCCCACACAATTGAGACACATGTCCATGTCTCTGCCCGTGTGTACAAAATAAGGCCATTTCCAAGCCTTATTTCTCACCCAAACTTGTTTTCCACCTACATAAATATTCCAATATATTCACCAACCAATTCAAGACATATGAATCAAGCAAATTTCAAGTTCAATACAAGTCATAACATCCCATTTAACCAAAAATTCCTTTAAGGGGGTAGAGTTGTAACACCCCGAATTTGAGCCTAGAAGTGTTAGGTTTTGAGTAGGGGTGCAGTTAGGAGACTGCACATAAAGATTTAATTGTGCAAAGAAGTGGCACAATTGAGTGTTTGGCTTAGTGGTTATGTGCTCTGGAAGTGTCTAGAAAGTCGTGGGTTCAAGTCCTGGCTTCCACAAAATTTTGGTTTTTAAGGATAAAACCCCTATCTTTGGTCAATAGGGTTATAAATAAAATTTGGTAAGGTATGACACAAGAAAGCATGTAGTCTAGTGGAAGTGGCGTTAAAGTGTGTAATCTTTAACTGGGAATTTGAGAAGGGTGATTAACCCTAGTTCTTATCGACTAATGGGTTATCGTGATGGAATGTAGGTTTGGGAAACTTTTGGGCTAGGCACGTGTTTCGTAGCAAGTGTGTAATCACACCCCCGTTTTACTATAAAACGAAAAGAGCCGAAAAGTCGAAGAGCCAAAATGCTGAAACTTTGGCATTTGAGGCCTCTCGAGCATGCAATTGCTCGTAGGCTAAACCGAGCCCACAAATCATGCGCGATAGACTATAAGGGCCAAAACGAGTGTTTCCGTAGACTTGGGTCGTTATGGGCCACGTTGGGCCAAAATATGTCGTGTGGGTCAAAATAGGCTCGTGGGCCTCACACAGATTAAATCTGTGATAAGTGATAAATGTTGGACTAGGCTATGTGGGTCACATTACCGTAACTAAATTCAGGCTTGGTGGGCCAATAGGTCGTGTGGGCCAATGGGCCTGTTTAAATGGGCTTTGGGCCAATCGCACAGTTTGTTTGCTAAAGGTTGCACGAGTCATGTGAGATGACTGTGAACCTACTGATGGGTCAGTAAGTGTACTTAGATCCCGATTTATGAAATGACCGTTATGCCTCGAATGGGTCAGTAAGTGTACTTAGATCCCGATTTATGAAATGACCGTTATGCCTCGAAGGGCAAAATGACTAAAATACCCTTATATGTTATATGATTATTATTGTATGCCATTTATGATATGTTTGCATTCATGTGATATTATGCTGCATGGGGGACGGGATCATTGATTTCGAGGAAGTATATGATTTGCTAGGGCCGCATGGTCGCTTGATGACTGTGGATCCACCGACGGCTTAAAGCCATTATGTGATTGGCAGCTCTGCTGCGAAATTAGTTAGTGTCGGAACCCGTGCTACATCATGAGTGTAGAGATGGGTGGGTCGATTAAATCACCACAAGACTGTAAGGTTGGACGGGATACGGAGTGCAGGGTTGATTGGGTATTTGTGCATTGCATAATCTGATTCTAATTGTGACATGGGCTCAAGCCCAACTGAGGCTACTATGGGCTAAGGCCCAAGTGCCACCGTTATTGTAATGGGCTTAGGCCTGATGTGATGCATGCTTTTTGATTGATGAGGGTTGTACACACTGAGTTTTTGTAAACTCGCCTCCCTCTTTTAAATTTTTCAAGTAATCCTCAGTAGGTGGTTCGCCGTATGGGAGGACTCGGAGGTGGCCACACTACAAACGAATTTAAATTTTAGTATTTTCTTTTACATTACTTAAATTACTATCTCTTTGGGTTTTGATGTAATAAGGCCTTTTATCTAATTTTCTAGCTTTTAATTTGGGGGTTTTTAACTATTATGATTTATTTCTGTTAAAAGTAGATTGCGGTTTTCCAAAATGATATTTGTTTTCATAACATCACATTTTTGCAATATTGTTGAAATGTTTCTACAACAAACATGTTTTTAAAAGTAAGGCTGGTTTAAAATGGTTAACAAATAATTAAGTTGATTTTAGAATTAAAAAAATGGGCTTTTCTCTTTCAAGCAAGATTTATTAACAAGACAAAGTTTTTCGAAAAAGCATTTTAGTGTGACACGCCATATTTGATCAAAACATCTTTGTTGGATTTGGGGTGTTACATTTAGTGGTATCAAGCCAAGTTGTAAAACTCGGCTGAAAAATGGGCCTTATTTTTTGGATTTTAAGGTTATTTACAAACAATTCCGAAACATTTTGAAGGATTTTTATTGTATGGTTCACCAAGTCTCTGGTGTCGAACCAAGTAAGTTCTCCTGATACTAAAATCTATTTTAAACTGTTATACTATAGATAGTTACAGGCTTACTTTAGATGATAGACTATATTGAGACTCTTAGTTAGAGTAAACTGAAAAACTATAGGAAACTAAAACTGTAGCGAGCCTGCGATTGCAAAAACAACTCTTAACTACTACTATCATAAAAAATCTGCTTAATTACTGAAACTATGACCTAGATTGCATAAAATTTCTTAACAAAATTATACGCGAAGTGACAATGAGCACTAGAAGGGGTGCAAGAGGCCACGGCAGAGGCCGTGGAAGTGCTAGGGCTGGATAGGCATCAGGTCACATGCCCAACGTTGAGGCAAGAGAAGCACTGGCTTCACTGATACCCTAGATAGGGTCATATGATCGAGTAGTTAGGGATGACGCATTGTACCAAGCAATTTTAAGGATTCTAGAAAGGGTCGCTGGGCCCAACACTCGAAATGGGAGCCAAGGGTCGATTTCTGAGAGACTCCGATCGAATGGAGTCAAGATCTTCATGGATATTGCTGGAGTAGCACAGAATGTGGCCGAATATTGGTTGGACGCCACTGAAAGGATAATGAACGACCTAGATTGCATTTCCGAGCAAAAACTTAAAGGATCAGTGTCATTACTGCGAGAGGAAGCTTACCAGTGGTAGCTTACCATGAAAGAGGGCACTCAGCCTGACCGGATAACCTGAGAGTTCTTCAAATTGGTGTTTCAAAGGAAATACATGGGCACAAGCTACGTGGATGCCCGGAGGAAGGAATTCTTAAACTTGACTCAAGGAGACCGATCTGTGGTGGAGTACGAGGCAGAGTTCTTACGACTCGGTTGGGATGCTAAGGGAATAGTGGAAATAGATTATGAACATTGTGTTCAGTTCGAAGACATCCTCAGAGACAGTCTTTGGGTATTGATTGCTCCCCAGAGGGAGCGGGATTTCGCAGCATTGGTAAAGAAAGTAAAAATCATTGAAGATGTAAAGCGCACTGAGCACCTAAACCGGGAAAAAGAAAGGGGTAGAAATATAAGGGATTCTGAGCCCTCCAATAATGATTAGAGGCCTAAGAGAAGGGCCAAAGTGGATGGGTCGGTCATAACGGGGCCCCCTGTTACTACTACTATGTTACTACCATGTGCTATTTGTCGAAAAGGTCACGCAAGAAAGTGCTGAAAGAGAACAAGAGCTTGTCTGAGTTGTGGTTCCATGGAGCATCGCCTCAGAGAGTGTCCTAGAAGATCGAATCAGAGGAAAGTCTTTGGTAAAGGTAATGTACAGCCACCAAGGGGCGGCCAGCAGCTGCCTAGAGGCCGTGGTTAGGCCAGAAGTGAAAATGGTTTGGGTCGTGGAGCACTGGAAAGAGACGTTGATCATACTGAGGCGAGGCAACCAGCTTTGGTCTATACAGCATGCCGTCGAGAGGACGAAGACGCTCCAGATGCGAATACTGGTATGTACTTTATCCATAGTGTGCTATTTATCTATTTTGAAATTAGAATTAGAGTGTACAGGAGAAGCATAGTGGTGTAACCTGGGTTGTGCGACTGTTGGATAGTTGGAAATTTCGAGGACAAAATTTTTTTAAGGGGGTAGAGTTGTAACGCCCCGAATTTGGGCCTAGAAGTGTTAGGTTTTGAGCAAGGGTACAGTTAGAAGACTGCACATAAAGATTTAATTGTGCAAGGAAGTGGCACAATTGAGTGTTTGGCTTAGTGGTTGTGTGCTCTGGAAGTGTCTGAAAAGTCATGAGTTCAAGTCTTGGCTTCCACAAAATTTTGATTTTTAAGGATAAAACCCCTATCTTTGGTCAGTAGGGTTATAAATAAAATTTGGTAAGGTATGACACAAGAAAGCATGTGGTCTAGTGGAAGTGGCGTTACAAGTGTGTAATCTTTAACTGGGAATTTGAGAAGGGTGATTAACCCTAGTTCTTATCGACTAATGGGTTATCGTAATGGAATGTAGGTTTGGGAAACTCTTGGGCTAGGCGCATGTTTCATGGTAGGTGCGTAATCACACCCCCGTTTTACTGTAAAACGGTAAAAGCTGAAAATTTGAATAGCCGAAGTGTCGAAACTTCGGCATTTGAGGCCTCTCGAGCATGCGATCGCTCGTAAGGTAAACCGAGATCACAAATAATGGGTGATAGACTGTAAAGGCCATCATGAGTGTTTCCGTGGACTTGGGCCATTATAGCCCACGTTGGGCCAAAATAGGCCGTGTGGGTCAAAATAGGCTCGTGGGCCCAACACAGATTAAATTTTTGGTAAGTGATAAATGTTGGACTGGGCTATGTGGGTCACATAGCCGTAACTGAATTCAGGCTTGGTGGGCCAATAGGTCGTGTGGGTCTATGGGCCTGCTTAAATGGGCTTTGGGCCAATCACACAGTTTGTTTGGTAAAGGTTGCATGGGTTGTGCGAGACGACTGTGAACCTTCTGATGGGTTAGTAAGTGTACTTAGATCTCGATTTACAAAATGACCGTTATGCCCCAAAAGGAAAAATGACTAAAATGCCCCTACATGTTATATGATTGTTATTCCATGCAATTTATGATATGTTTGCATTCATGTGATATTATGCTACATGGGGGATGGGATCATTGATTTGGAGGAAGTATATGATTTGGTAGGGTCGCATGGTCGCTTGACGACTGTGGATCCACCGACGGCTTAAAGCCATTATGTAATTGGCAGCTCTGTTGCGAAATTGGTTAGTGCCGCAACCGGTGCTACATTAGGAGTGTAGGGATGGGTGGGTCGATTAAATCCCCACAGAAGTGTAGGGTTGAACGTGATATAGAGTGTAGGGTTGGTTGGGTATTTGTGCATTGCATAATCTGATTTTGAATGTGACATGGGCTCAGGCCCAACTAACGCTACTATGGGCTAAGGCCCAAGTGCCACCGTTACTGTAATGGGCTTAGGCCCAAATTGATTTGATGCATGCTTTTTGATCAATAAGGGTTGTACATACTGATTTTTCGTAAACTCACCCTCTCTTTTAAATTTTTCAGGTAATCCTCAGTAGGCGGTTCGACGTATGAGAGGACTGGTAGGTGGCCACACTATGAACGGCTTTAAATTTTAGTATTTTCTTTTACATTACTTAAATTACTATCTCTTTGGGTTTTGATGTAATAAGGCCTTTTCTCTAATTTTTTAGCTTTTAATTTTGGGGTTTTTAACTATTATGATTTATTTCTGTTAAAAGTAGAGCGCGGTTTTCCAAAATGATATTTGTTTTCATAACATCACGTTTTTGCAACATTGTTGAAATGCTTCTGCAACAAACATGTTTTTAAAAGTAAGCTTGGTTTAAAATGGTTGACAAATAATTAAGTTGATTTTAGAATTAAACAAAGGGGCTTTTCTCTTTCAAGCAAAATTTATTAACAAGACAAAGTTTTTCGACAAAGCATTTTAATGTCACACGCCAAATTCGGCCATAACATCTAGGCCGGGTTTGAGGTGTTACATTCAGGCTAAACTAACACGGGTACTTCAGTCAACAAGGCTTTCAATCTGTCAAAGCTTTACTGACATTTTTCAGTCGATTTAAACTTCACATCTTTCTACAACAATTGTGTCATTGGAGAAGCTTTCATAGAAAACCCTTGTACAAATATCTGATAATAACTGGCTAATCCCAGAAAGCTTCTAACTTCAGACACAGATTTCGGTGGTTTCTAGTTAACAATAGCTGAAATTTTTCCTTCAACAGATACTATATGTCTATGAAAACTGACTTCCTGAAGCCAAAATTCACATTTACTAAATTTGGCATATAGTTGTTTTCCACGCAGAGTTTGCAACACAATTCTCAAATGATTAGCATGATCATTTTCATCTTGAGAATATACCAGGATATCATCAATAAACACCACTAAAATCTATCCATATATAATCTGAAAATTTTATTCATTAAATTCATGAATACCATAGGTGCATTTGTCAAACCGAACGACAACACAAGAAACTCATAGTGCCCGTACCTAGTTCTGAAGGTTGTCTTTGGTACATCTGAGTCTTTTACTCATAAGTGATAATAGCCAAAACGAAGATCACTATTTGAAAATATAGTGGCACCTTTTAATTGATCAAACAAGTCATCAATGCGGGGAAGTGGATACTTATTTTTAATTGTAACTTTGTTGATTGCTGGTAGTCAATACATAATCTTAAAGATCCAACTTTCTTTTTAACAAATAAACCCGGTGCACCCACGATGAAGAACTAGGTCGAGAAAATCCTCTGTCAATCAATTCTTGCAACTGTGCTTTCAACTCTTTTAACTCTATTGGGGTCATTCGATAAGGTACTATAGATATTGGAGTTGTCCCT
The DNA here is from genome assembly GCF_025698485.1 of Gossypium arboreum. Classification (NCBI taxonomy): domain Eukaryota; kingdom Viridiplantae; phylum Streptophyta; class Magnoliopsida; order Malvales; family Malvaceae; genus Gossypium; species Gossypium arboreum. Next base: position 11,966,356 of record NC_069071.1, read on the forward strand.
AGAATAAGATCTATAGAAAATTCCACCTCTCTGACTGGCGATAATCCAGGTAATTCTTCCGGGAACACATTAGGAAACACACAAACAACCAGTGCTGATTTAATCTTCAACTCAGATACTTTAGTGTCCAACACATAAGCGAGGTAGGCATCATACCCTGTTCTGATATATTTCGGTACTGATATAGCTGAAATTACATTTGACAACATGTCCCGTTTATCAGATTCAAAACGAAGCATTTCACCATTCTGACATTTTAACATAATATATTTCTATTTACAATTTACCACTGCATCATGCTGAGTTAACCAATTCATACCCAAAATTACATCAAATTCATCAAATGGCAACAACATTAAATCAGCTGGAAAACAAGAACCCCGTACCATTAACGAACAATTTTTACAAACTTTATCCACCATTACCTACTAACCCAAGGGGTTCAAAACTTTAACCATGAATTCAGTGGACTCAATAGGTAAATTTTTAATAGACACTAAATTCATGCATATGTATGAATGTGTTGAAACAGGATCAATCAAAGCAGTAATATTAGTATCAAGAAGAGAAAATGTACCAGTAATGACATTTGGTCTAGAGGTATCCTCTCTTGCACGAATAGCACATGTTCTTTTAGGTGCTCGTGCTTCAGATTTAATAGTTAAATCTTTCATCGTACCTCAGCTACCACTGACATTGCCGGGGTGACAAGGTGGTCTACCTATAAATACAGAGTTACTTGGCTTTAAGATCTGAACAATATCTTTTTCAAGTTTTTCCAGGCAATCTCTGAGATAGTGGTCCAAAGAACCACACCTAACACAAGCTCCACTTCTCATGCGGCATTCACCGAAATGAAATTTATTGCAATGTTTGCATCTTGGTTTAGGACTTCTGTAATACCCCCTACTCGTATTCATTGCCGAAATAGGGTACGATGTATTACCAGAGTTTACGATTTTTTTTATTCAATATAGCCCCTTTATAAATATCTAACCTTCCCTACAATATTAAATCGAGACCAATCCACATCAACCAAACCAATTCAACATATTTTCAAGATAAATTCATACATATTTATAAGATAACGTCATCACATACCCAAAATCGGGTTTCTTAACCATACTAATCGCTAACTTTACATTCATTTCACGTTAACATTTACTTTATTATCTTATACATGCCATTGATGTCCAAAATAAAGTTTCTTTATATACCGAAATCCTGAGGTTGATAGTGTGATGTGTCTACGACCAAATCCGACCTCTGAGCTTTTAACACTACAAAACAGGGGAAAAGGAAACAGGGTAAGCACTTTGTGCTTAGTAAGCTCATGTAACAAGAATTATACTCACCTAATATTTTTAATACAATACAATAAACATTTATATATTCATTCAATGCATTATTACCCTAACATGCACAAACTCAACATTCAAGTTAGTACAATAATTTCCATGTACCAATAATATATACTATGACTGATGAGCTCATCAATACCATGATTTCCATTTCCTTATATTTTTTTTCATATTTATCCCATTGAATTTCTTGTAATTTTTTATGGATTTTCAGAGGTACACTTTTAGTGTACATTTCCGGGTCCGTCAATTCATATTCATGTACGAACATTTCCATTTTAGAGAGCACACTCCCGCGAACCTCATCCTTACAGCGAGATTACTAGTCAAGGCTAAATCCCCTGTAATATAAACTCATAGAGTATTGTCGGGATTACCAGTCCAGGCTAAATCCCCTGTAACGACAATTACTCTAATGAGCTTGGATCTGAATTATCAGTCCAGGCTAAATTCAAACCCTAATTTAGATTACTCATCGGGGCTAAATCCATTTTACACATATTCTTCGAGAGGGCTATATCAGGATAGGATCACCCGTCCGAGCTAGATCCTTTTTTACCATCAATTCCTTTTCAGAGATCCATTGAAATTTCCTTTTATTCAATCGGGATTTCTTCCCCTTTTTATCAAATATATCAATGTTTCATAAATTTTCATACAATGAACTTTCAAATCACATTCACATCAATAACATACACTTCAAGCATTTAAGAATATAATTTAAGTTACATGAACTTACCTTGATACTTGTTCGTGTACAAAAAATCTACTAATCCTAAACTTTTTCCTTTCCTAGATCTAGCGTCGTATTTGAATCTTCTGGATCTAAATAAATAAATTTAATTATTAATTTAATACATTTCATGTTCATATGCAACAATTTCTATAATTTGATTATTATTATTTATAGTTTATTCAAAGTTGTCTATTTGAGTCATGGTCACTAAATTATTTATAACTCAAGCTACGGAACTCCAAATTAAGATTCGTTAATTTTCTCTGAAACTAGACTCATATATCTTCTTACCATAAAATTTTAAGAATTTTTGGTTTAGACAATAAGTACATTTTATTCTTTAAAGTCACCCTGCTCGCTTTGTCCGATAGCTTCGACCCTTCTTCACTAAAAATTAATTATCTCTTCATACAGAATTCGGATGATGTTCCTGTTTGTTTCTCTTGAAAATAGACTCATTCAGCATTCTAGCCCCTAATTATTTTTATTCATTTTTTTATGATTTTTCAAATTCAGAACAGGGGAACTCGAATTCATTCTGACCTTGTCTCACAAAATTCATTATATCTCATGATTTACAGATCCATTGCTTACACTGTTTCTTCTATGAGAAACTAGACTCAATAAGCTTTAATTTCATTTTTTTTTTCACATTCTAATTCGATTGCTAAAATTTATGGTGATTTTTCAAAGTTAGCCTACTGCTGCTGTCCAATATTGTTTTAGTGCAAGCTGTTTATTACCATTTTTCCCTTAAGCTTTTAATAAATAACAATTTCATCCCCACTCAATTAGCCTCTCAATTGAGCTGATTTTTCTCAATTAACACTTTATTCTATCACCTTAAACTAGTTTACAACCTTTAGGAATCAAAATTTCAGCAATAGACTTTAATTCCAAACATTTTCACAATTAGGTCCCAAAAATCAATTTCTATTGAAACTACCTAATAAAATCATCTCATAAACAAATTAAAGCTTTAATTTCATTCTATTTCATCATAAAATTACAGCACTCAACCATGGTGACTTTCAATTTCATCCATGAAATCAAAAACTAATGAATTTAATAGTAGGACCTAGTTGTAAAAGTCTTAGAAACACAAAAATTACAAGAAAAAGACAAGGATTAACTCACTTGGCACAAAAATTATGGAATACCAGCTTAGAGAACCCTCCTATGGCATTTTTAGCTGTTGGAATTGAAGAGAAATGAAGAGAAATCTAGATATTTCCTATTTAGTCCTAGCTTTATTTAGTTAATTTTGCAATATTCTAATTTTTCCCTTAATTTATCAATTTTCCTGCTGATTTCGTGCCCTTGCTGTCCAGCCCAAATAAATTTTGGGTCTAATTGCCTTTTAAATCCTCTCTCATTAGACACTTAAGCTATTTAATCATCCCATCCACTTTTACATATTTTATAATTTAGTCCTTTTCATTTAATTAACTATCCAAACATTAAAATTTCCTAACAAAATTTTGATACCACATTACTAACATTTCATAAATATTTATAAAATTATTTTCGACTCGGTCTTACGAGATAGAGGTCCCGATACCTTATTTTACCCAATTTCTTCAATAATTTCTTTTTCTAACTAACCACTAAATCAATAAATTTTTTTATCAATATTTTCATACGATTTTCCTATCATATCAATTTTCATGCAAAAATATTGAAATAAATTTCTATTTAAATTGGATTTGTGGTTACGAAACCACTATTCCGATAACATTGAATTTAGACCATTACAACTTCCACCACTTCCTACACTTGTCACAGATGGAGACAGAGATCTCGGATTAAAGCGTTGAATACTTTGATCCTTACCAGAATACGCCATAGATGTGACAGAACGATCATGATATTTCTTTGATTTCTTTGAAGTTGATGATTGTGACTTGCCCATAAATCTTTTACTCGAAGTTCGGGCTTCCATTTCTGCCTGCTTCTTTTTCTTTATTTAGTTCTTTGGCTTTAGGTGCTCAGTCGGCCAGTACAAAAAATTCTTTTAATTTTAGAATCCCAACTAACAACTTGATGTATTCATTTAACCCTTCTTCAAAACGTTTACACATGGCAACTTCAGTTGAAATACACTCTCTAGCATATTTGCTTAATCTGACAAATTCTCATTCATACTCAGATATTGTCATATTTCCTTGTTTTAAGTTCTAAAAATTCTTTCTTTTTCTGATCAAAGAATCTATGACTAATGTACTTCTTTTTGAATTCTATTTGGAAAAATTCCCATGTAACATTTTCTCTCGGTACAACAGAAATTATGGTATTCCAAAACTGGTAGGCTGAGTCTTTTATCAGAAATACAACACATTTCAAACATTCTTCAGGTGTGCAAGACAATTCACCCAAAACCCTGATGGTATTTTCTAGTCAAAATTCAGCCCTTTCTAGATCATCATCTGCAGTAGCTCTTAATTCTTCTACCCCATATTTCTGAATTTTATCTACTGGTGGTTTACCAGTTCTAACAAGTTCAGTACCTTATGGCATATCAGGAACCAGTTGAGGAGCAGGAGGGGGAGGTTGTTGTACAACAAGATCTGTTCTCAGATATTCAATAAATCATTCATTCATCATTTGAAAGAAGACTTCTTTTGCCTCTTCACCTCGACCCTTAGATTCGGGTCATCTACTACTAGTAGATGTAGCTCTTTGAACTGAAGCTAAAGCATTGCTCTCAGCTTCCTTAGATTCAACTCTAGCTCGGTTGGACGAATTACTATATGAAAAACATGTTTAAAATGGTCCGAAGATATCAGACTATCACAAATTATATAATGGCATGTATAGCTAAACTCGTATTTGCTACATTAGTCTAAGAATCATCTAAATCGTGGCTCTAATACTAATAAATGTAACACCCTTAACCCATATCCATTGCCGAAATAGAGTTACAGAGCAATACCAGACTTTACAGAACAAATACAGTTAATTTATGTCATTTACTATTCATATTCGAAACTAATTATATTCAATCGTACTATCCCTTAAATGGGTACATTAGAAAAAAGTTAAGACTAAATCAAGGACTTAGAGAATTTTTCTCAAAATTCTAATTTTTTTTAAATACAGGGGTCACACGCCTATGTGGGTAGGCAGTGCGATTTACACGGCCAAAAGACACGCCCATGTCCTAGGCCATGTGGGCATTCTATGTAAGACACACAGCCATGTCCCAGCCCGTGCTCATACCCATGTAACTCTCTGACTTAGGTCACACAGCCAGCCACACACCAGTGTGCTAGGCCATGTGGACAATTAAATTTTCAAAAATTAGGTGCAGGATTCACACGGCCAAGACACATGCTCGTGTTTTGGGCCGTGAGTTTCACACGGCTAAGACACACGCCTGTTTCTTTGCCCATGTAACCAATTCTGAGCATTCTGTTTCTCAATTTTTAAAATGCAAGGGACACACAGCCAATCCACATCCCATGCGCATGGCCGTGTATCACACATGGCTGAGACACACACCCGTGTCTCTACCTGTATAGACAAAATAAAGCCATTTCCAAGCCTTATTTCTCACCCAAACTTGTCTTCCACCCACATAAATATTCCAATATATTCACCAACCAATTCAAGACATATGAATCAAGAAAATTTCAAGTTCTATACATGTCATAACATCCCATTTAACCAAATATTTGACCATACCTAATTGACCATACAAACATATGAGTATACTTTTCACATTCATGTAACCATTAATATATTTATGTATCTTCCACCATTCAACCATTTTCATACACACACCAACATATGATTAACACTAGCCATTCCAATGGCTAGTTACAACCAAAATATTTCATTATTTGATCTATTTTAGCCTATACTGTAATAGGTCGGTTTAAGCTAAATCAAAATAGTAGTTTCAAGACCACAAATCTAAGGTCAAAAATTATTTTAATATTATTTGTGGTGTTTATAGCATGTAACTATGAATGTGTGAAAATTTCGTAAGCTAATTTTATCATTTAAGTGGTTAATTTGAGAAAAGGACTTAATCGCGTAAAATGAAAAAGTAGCATGCTATAAGTTAAAAGTGCTTATTAAATAAAAGGTCCTTATGATATAATTAGACCTTTGATAGTGGGAATGGACATAAATGGGCTTAAATTTGATGTTTATTAATGTTTTAAATCAAGGTTAAATTTGTAAATTAGTTATTAATATAAGTTTTAATTAAAAAAAAACAAAATGTTCATCATTTCATGCATTCATCAACTGAAACTAGAATGAAGAAGAAGCCATTTTAGGGCTTAAAAATTTGGCACTTTTCTAGCTTGATTGAGGTATGTTTTGGGCACGATTTTTTATGATTTCTACGTTTTTGTGATCGTTGCTTTGAGTTCTAGCTAGCTCATACCCTCATTTCTGAATCATTTGATGATTTCAAAAGTTTCCATTGATGAATTCATGTGTTTTTTGATGTTTGATGATGAATTATGAAAGCTTGGTGCTTGATATACATGTTTTGTAAAGTGATTTTGAGTAAAAATGCATATTAGGGATTAAATTGAGAAAAATATAAATTGAAGGGTGAAATTGTAAAATAAATGAAAGTTTTGAGCTGCTAGGGGTCCCTAGGGAATTCGACTAAGCTTGGGTGTAATTAAATTTTGTGTATTTTGTGTTTTTGTGAAATAGGGACTAAATTGAATAAAGGTCAAACTTTAGGGGCTAAAGTGCAAAAAGCCCAAATATGTGTTTTCGGATTGAATTGAATGAATTGGTGATTAAATGGGTTAATTTTTAATACATATAGATCAAGAAAGAAAGCACTCAGATTTAGATTAGGGAAAATCGAAGGTTATCGAGTAATCGATCTGATTCGTCAATTCCAAGTACGAGGTAAGCTTGTACGTGATAAACATTGTTACAATTATGTTTTTAATGCTTTATTATTGCATAAATTGTATATATGCGACTACAATTGCGTACGACGACAAATCGACTATGTTTGGCACTTAATGTGTGTTTCGAGATAACTTCGGCTATATATAGCACTTAGTGTGCGAATTGGAATAGCTTCGGCTATATGAGGCACTAAGTGCGCGATACCAAGATAGCTTCAGTTTAATGTGATGGCACTAAGTGTGCGATATCGTTATGGCTTCGGCTAATCATTATTGTACTAAGTGTGCGAGTTCATTAAATATTGAAAGACTTCTGGATGGTTAACATATTGAACAAAGAGATGAAAATGAGCTAAATAAATACAGTAAAGTATAGGTACGTACGAAACCTATGTGGTAATCGATACTATGTGTATGAAGCTTGAGGAATTTGTGAGTACATGATAAATGGCCATGGTTTAGAATTGAATGGTGATATGAGACTTACTAAGTGTTTATTAAATGATGATTTGTATATTATGAACTGTTGAGTATATTTAGTACGAACTTACTAAGCTATGAAGCTAACTGTGTGTTATTTGTCTATGTTTTATAGAGTATCAAAGCTAACTCAGACTCGAGGATTGTCGGGAAACGTCATCACACTATCGATCAACTCATTGGTACTTTTGAAGCTTTGTATATTTGGTATATGGCATGTATAGGCGTGTCATTTCGGTATGTTTTGAGTCATGATATTAGTCATGAATTTTGGTTTGTAAATGGTGATGTGTATGGCCATTTGAATTTGCTTGACTTATATGTTGGCAAGTGATATATCTATGTGACGTATATAATGTCCTAAGTGTTGGCTTGCTTGGAATGGTTGTATGGATGCTCTTTTGGATAGTTATATGTTGTGGTATTATTGCTTGGAAGTTGATATATTTTGGTATGATCTGAGGATGAAGAATTAGTATGTTTGAGAAGCATGAATTGGTTGATAGAAAGGTGGATAAATGTATATAGAACCTATGCAAGTTGTGATGATTTTGGCATAATGATTTGGTATGTTTTGAATGTGGAATTGAGTAGTTAAAATGGTTGATGATAGATGGTATCATATGTGTGTGAATTGGTATGTTTTGGGTTGCCCATAAGTGTATGGAAATGGTTCCAAATTGGTAGTTATGTGTGCATGAGTGAAAGGTGGCAAATTGGCTTTGCAAATGGTCTATTTTTGTCCACACCGGTAGAGACATGGGCGTGTGTCTCAACCGTGTGCGACACACAGCTATGTTACATGGCTGTGTGTCCCCTGGGGTACCCTTCAAATTAAATTCAGTATACCCTACAGTTTTGACACGGCCTAGACACACAAGCGTGTCTATTGACCGTGTGTGGCACACGGGCTGGCACATGGGTGTGTGGTCAGCCGTGTGACCCAAGTCAGTAACCTCCCTAATTTTCCCACGACCATGGCACATAGGCATGTCTTCGGTCGTGTGGTGCAAGTCAGTATGTATGTCCTGTTTTCACACAGTCTGTGACACGGGTGTGTCTGGTGTCCGTGTGAGGCACACAGCCTGTTCACACGGGCGTGTGACCCTTAAATGCAAGAAATTTTCTATGTTTCCCCAAAGATTGTTATTGTTATCGGTTTAGTCCAGAACCTTTTGTAAGCATGTTTTAAGGTCTCTTAGGGTCTTATAAGGGACAATATGAGTGTGTTGAATAAACTTTGATTATGAAAGTACAAATGTATGATTTCTATTGTGGTTAATCGGTAATGCCTCGTAACCCTATTTAATGCTTAGTAAGTTCATATAACAAGAATTTAACTTACCAATCATATTCATTTAAAGTAAGTACACAAACATGTATCCAAAACATTGTGGCCAATTGCCTCAACACATGCTCTTATCAAACAAGTTAGTCATGAAATTTACATGAATATAAAAAAAACGGAGATGAGTTCATCATGCACCATTTCCAGATATTTTAGAGATAATCAAGATATAATTCATTTAATTCTCATATTTTCTTGTATCAGGAGTTTTGTCTGTTAAATCATTGAAATATCAATGGATAGTCGAGTAGTACACACAAGGTGTACTTATCAATAATTCGTCAATTCATATACAGGGGTGCTCATTAGAGCACATAACCGGGAAGCACACTCTCGAGCCTTATCACAGAAAGCTCACACAGAGCCATTTTGGGAAGCTCACAAAGAGCGTATTGGGAAGCTTATTCGGGCTATATAACGGGAAGCTCATCAAAGCTATAATCGGGTAATTCACAAAGAACCATATCAAGAAGCTCATGAAGAGCCTATCGGAAAGCTCACAAAGAGCCATGTAACGGGAAGCTCTAGATAGCCATATATCAGAAAGTTCAAGCGAGCACTGTTGGGAAGCTCACAAAGAGCCAATTTAACAGGAAGCTCATGAAGAGCCTATAATCGGGATGCTCATAAGAGTGTCTACAACAAATGTAGGATCACAACCTATCAAGAATCTCCGAAAAGCTACAACGGGAAGCTCACAAGAACCATATAATGGGTAACTCGAGAGAGCCAAATATCGAGATGCTCATGAGAGCTAATAGCGGGATGCTCTTTCGAGCTATGGTGTCTCCGCAACATATGCAAGACCACAACCAATTCGGGAACCCTATATCCATCGAAATTTCATCTTTTCAAACGGAACTTAACATTTATCCGGCTTTGTTAGACATGTAATCAATTTCATATAAATATCAATTTCACAATTCACATATAAAACATTCAATTCAAACATATAAATATACAGAATTTAGTTACACGAACTTACCTCGATAATTGTTCATATATGAGAATCTACTAATCCGAAACTTTTTCTTTTCCTCGATCTAACTCTTTATTTGGTATTTTCAGATTTATATAAATGAATTTAATCATCAATTGATTACATTTCACATTCAAATCAATCCAATTTACATCTTAGGTAAAAGTACCATTTTACCCCTATACTTTTCATTAATTCCAATTTCATCCCTAGGCTCAGAAAAATGAAATTCATGCAATTTAATCCTTAATCCAAGCCTAGCTAAATTTTTCATATAGCATTTACAGCTCATGTATTTCACAAAAATAAGAAATTTTTCATGAATTTTACATTTTTATAATTTAGTCCCTAAATCACAATTTCATCAAAATTCACTTTACAAAAGTTGTTTATCTATCAACAACCTTTCATTTTCTACCATAAATTTCAAACTTTTCAGAATATTTATCCATGGAAAAATTGTAATACTTTGATAACTTTGCAAATTGATCCCCAAAATAAATAAATTAAGTTATTACGATCTCAAAAATATGAAAATTACTAAAAACGGGACAATAATGCTTACCCAATTAGGCTTGTTTGTTTCTCTTTCTCTTTCCTAGGGTTTCCATAGAATTTTGGGGAAGAAGATGATGAAATAAGATGATATTAGGCTATTATCATCTTTATTTATTCCAAATTCCAATTTAGTCCTTTTCTTTTTCTAAATTTCCATGGATGAATCATCAAGAAATATGTACTAATTTCTCTTAATGGTCTAATTACCATATAAGGACCTCAAGTTTTGAATTCCATAGCTATTTGATACTTATAGCTACTAGAACTTAACTTTTTCATTTTATGCAATTTGGTCCTTTCTATATTAAAACATGAAATCGGTAAAATTTTCTTATCAAAATTTTTATACGTCTTACATATCATGATGCAGACTGTGCAATAATTTAAAAAAAAATTTGACTAGGATTTGTGGTCCTGAAACCACTGTTCTAATTTCACTGAAAACGGGTTGTTACACGTTTATCCGACTAGCGCTGGGCACAAATTTCGTCAATTTATCTTACTAGTGTTGGGCAGACATTCTTCAGTTTATCCAACTGGTGCTGGGCGCAAACCCTTTTGCGGTTTATTCGCTAAGCACTGGGTGCCATGTAACAAATAGACCATACGACAAAGTTAAATGAGCCATTGAAGAAGGTTGGTTGTAGTATTATTAAGGAAGAATTATATATACATATATATATATATATATATACTTATGAATATATTTAATCATCAAAAGATATGTTATATTTCTTGTAGTATATTATTAAAGTTGTGGAATAAATTCAAATGCTTTAGATGTATTTGTGGTTAGTTAAATAAGTGAAATCTACTTAATGTAAATTAGTTCCCATGTTTGCAGGCTAGATAAATTGTAGAATCGGACTCAGCATCCTACAAGAATCCCGTATTCAACGTCGGTGATGTTCTCTTTTGTGTTTTGGCATGTACCTAGGATGTTAAAGTTTTGGAGTAATGGTATTTTGGGTTATTGTTGAATTTAGTGAAAGTTACTTGTGTTGGATGTTGTCATGTGAATGTTTGATTTATATTTTGCCTTAATGTTAAGACTTGTTGTAACACCCCACACCCGAGCCCTATGTCGGGACGGAATATGAGGCATTACCACACTTAACACATGCATTCTAACTTTTTCGAATCATCAAGACTTGATCAAATTTAAAACTTTTTCAAACTTGTTTAAAATTCCTTAACATAGGCCTACGAGGCGTCAAACGTCCATCGGAAACCATTAGGGACCAGTTCGGGTCCTTCACCAACTTTAGAAAAATAATCCTTGAAACAGGGCACACGCCCGTGTGGATAGGCAACACGCCCGTGTCCCATACCCATGTAGATTTATTTTTCAAATTGAACCTATAGAGGTTTTTCACGCGGCCTGGCACATGCTCGTTTCCATGGCTTGTGTCCCTCACACGACCATGACACTCCCGTGTCCTAGCCCATGTCTAAAAATCTTGACATTCTATTTCTGACGTCAGCACCCAATTGGGGCACACGGCCAAGGCACACGCCTGTGGCTCGAGGCTGTGTCCTCCACACGACTAAGACACACGGCCATGTCTCTGCCCGTGTGTTTACTACCATGCATACTGACTTGCAAATTTTACGTGCAAGGGACACACGGCCGGATAACACGCCTATGGGGTTGACCGTATGTCACACACAGCCTAGACAGGTCTGTGTGGACAATATAAGGCTATCTACCAAGCCTTTGCCACCCTAGAACACATTCTAACATCAACCAACAAATCAAAGGTTAACTTAATATGATTTCTCAACCAAACGACCATAGTTAAGACCTATATACATTACATATATTCAACCATGCCAACAATTTCACATTCATGAAAGAGTAGCTTGCATTCACATAATAACTTTCAATATTAGTCATTTTCCATGGCCTTAAACAAAATGAATCAAATGCTAAAGTAAGCCAACATATTGGCCAATTAACAATGACACAAAACTCAAAAGTCAGAGTCCTATACATGCCATAATCAAAATAAAATATCTAACTATACCAAGTGCTTCGATTGATGGTGTGATCGATGCCTCCGATGTCCGTTGATCTACGAGCTAATTAGGCAGCACTATAAGAAAATAGAAAGAAACGGGGTAAGCATAAAGCTTAGTAAGTTGTATGATAATAAACAACAACTACTTATCATAAAGCAATATGCTCAAAACCTTTCATAGTTTATTCATGAGTACCATAAATAAATGTAAGTACAACTTACTCATCACCATCCAATACAACCCATATAGCATACATTGAGCCCATATTTCATACATTTCAATTAGGTACCTGTACCACTCATCACATGATCATAACTTTTCTCATGTTGATATAAATCATAAACCTTTTTTTAAACCATTTGGAATACTACCGGATACTCAATAGCCCTAACATGGGTTAAGATGATGACACCATGTCCCAAACATGGTCTTACACTGGCTTTCATATAGCAAGGCCGATGCCATGTCCCAGACAGGTCTTATATTGGCTCTCATCTATCAGTGCCGATGCCATGTCCTAGATAGGTCTTACACTGACACACCACAAGTTGACGTCATATCCCAGACAGGTCTTACACTAGCTTGTATATCGCGAGGCTGATGCATGTCCCAGACATGTCTTACACTGGCTTAAATATCTTGAAGCCGATGCGTGTCCCAGACATGTCTTACACTGGCTTTCATGCTGTGGCTGATGCATGTCCCAGACATGTCTTACACTAGCACACATATCACCTATTATCACGGTACAAATATCCAAGTCTATTCCAAATGTTTAACGAAAGTTTTTACTACGTAAATTTCTCAACATGTATTCTCGTATTCAAAATCAAGAAAATTTAGGCCATATCAACTCAATTACACATCATAAAGATATAGTTGTATTATTAACATACAACTTACCTCGGTATTCAAAATATAGCGACTATTTCGGCTTAGTCCACTAGCTTTGGTTTTCCTCAGTCTAGGCTCGAATTTTGTAATTCTTGATCTATAATGATGAAAATTCAAAAATTTAATCATTTTATTAATCTAGGTACTCAAAAATTCATAATTAGGGAAAATGACCATTTTCCCTTAGACTTTTCACAAAATGACCATTTTACCCCTAGACCCGAAAATCAATTTTTATTGAATTTCCTTGTTATCCAAGCCTAACCCACCATCTATTACTCTTATGACAACCCCAAATTCCTAATATTTCACAACATTATTATCTATTTTACAAACTTTACAAAATGATCCTTTTAAGGTTTTCATGAGAAGTACCTTCACAAAAGTTGCTTATTTCACAACCATGATTCATTTTCTTCCATAAAATTTTAGAAAAAAAATGAACACTTCATGGTAAAACCTTATACTTTCAACCATTTTACAAAATAGTCCCCTCATCTGAAAGCTCATGCAACAAGGGTTTTAAAAATACAAAAATCATCAAGAAATACCATCAAAATCACTTACTTGAGAGGGTTACAAGTTTCTAGAATTTTCAAGCTTGAAAACCCCAACAATGGCTGAATTTTCAGTGGAGAATAAATGGTGAAAAGGGATGAATCATCTTTCTTTTATTTTATTTCTATTTTAGTCAAATAAGCTACCAAAACTCACCTAATTTGACTTTTTGACCATTCTGGTCCCCATGGCTGGACAAGCACCCTTTTTAGGGCCTATTTTTCCTTTAAAGACCCCCAATTTTGGTTCTCTAGCTATTTGACACCCTTAGCTATCAAAATAAGACTTTTGCACTGTATGCGATTTAGTCATTTTTCACAGTTAAGCATGAAATCGCTAAAATTAATTCACCAAAATTTTCATACTCTCATATAGTCATGTCACAACACATAAAATAATATTAAAAAAAATTCTCTTCCCTCAGATTAGTGGTCTCGAAACCACTATTCTGACTGGCCCAAAATCGGGTCGTTACACTTGTATATAAATGTGGGTAAAGATAAGTATGTTTTATAAAATTAACTCTTTTGAAAGTATATGATATATGTCATGTGATTTTAGTATGGGTGGTAGCTTTAAGCTTGATACTCTAATAAGCTAAAATGCTAGCCTAATATTGGTAAACATGGTATGAATAAAGCTTTGAATGGTTAATTGATTTGCTAATGTGTTTGATATAAAACGTGGTACCAATGAGGGTACATTGGTTAGGCACCTAAGATGGTTGTTTTGGCATGTTTTGAGTATGTTTAATTGTGTTTTGGATAGGTTAAATGATTGGTATTTGAGTTGTTTAATGCCCAAGCAAGTAGAAAATGGTAAATTTGAGTTTTAAGGTATATTTAGGTGCACACGGCCCGAGACACGGTCTGTCACATAGCCATGTGACACACACGGGCACCCACACGGGCGTGTGCCCTGAGCATGTCGAGAAATGATATAGGAGTGGTTTCGACACGGCTTGACACACGACCTATGACACGACCGTATGATCCGAGTCAGTGAGTTACACAGGCTAAGACACTTACTGGAACACGATCGTGTATCCCAATTTCGAAAGTGACATGGTACGGGGCATTTCACACGGCCTAGCCACATGTTCATGTGTCCCCTATTCCAAAAATTTTCAAAATTTTCTCAATTCTTCCAATATATTTCAAATTGACCCCAAAATGTTTTCAATCTATTTTTAAGGCATCTTAGACTCGTTTTAAAGTCCATACATACATACATACATACATACATACATACATACATACATGCATGCATACATACATACATACATGCATGCATGCATACATACATACATACATGCACATACATACATACATGCATACATACATACATACATATATACATACATACATATTCACTATAAATCATTACAAACATATGAAATCAAATAATTTTTGGATACACACATACACTACACATCATTACAAGCATTGACAAGGAAGTAGCACAAGGAATCCAATGGTGCATACTATGGCGTGACAAAATGCAGCAATAGCTACAAGCATGCCCACTTTTTCTAATATTTCTCAAGTTTTGGTAAAAATTGGTCTGATAAACAAAGCCAACAAGAAAAGATTGAATGTAAGTAAGAGGAGAAAGGTAAGCAAAACCAAGGAAACATTGGGTTGATCATGATCAGCTTGGGCGTATTTGAGAGACTCGATAATGGGATACAATTATTTTGTATAATTTTTTTTTTACGAATTTTATATTTCTTTACATTTTTTTTTATAATTTTCTTACGACTTCATAAAATTTTATAATTTTTTATGATTTTTATAATTTTTTTCTAATTTTAAATATTTTTATATTTTTATTAAGATTTAATAATTTGTATAATTTTTATTGATTTTTATTTTTATCATTTTTCATTACATGTCACATCATAGTTGTGACAAGTTGTGGTGAAAACAATTAGGGGCAACAGTCAAAGGGCTTTTTTTATGCATTTTGACAATTTAAGTACCCGATTGAGTGCAAAAAAAAAAAGAAAAAAAAAGTAGAAGTTTAATTACTTTTTCTGAAAAATTTGAGAATTTTTCACCCTTAATCCTAAATACTATTTAAAGAAAAACATAAAGAATTTACTTGGTTTAAGATTTAAGTCATAGTATTTCATTTGTTTTAATTATTGAACTAATTTTAATAATTAATACAAAATCATAAAATAGGGATTATTTAATATCAAATTCGTAACAAACTAATCCCGTCCATTAATATATTTAATTGTATCTATGTATTAATATAGCTTGATAAAAATATTTAAAAAAAGGATTTAAATTAAAAAAATAAGAAAGCTACCTTGTTATATATATATATATATATATATATATATATATATATACTCTACATTATTGCTTGTAATATATTTAAAAAATATGTATATACCCATTCATATATTAAGATAAAAGTGTGTTTAAATTATTTTACTTAAATTATTTAAATTTTGTTTAGTAGATAAAATAAAAAAAGTAGAAATTCACTAGAAAATCAAATAACATTTGTCACAATATGGGCTTATGTAACTTATTATATTATATTATATATATGATATGTTCTCGCTTCTTTTCGGAAAATCAAATAACAATATTTGAAAATAATATATTTTTATCAATGTGTAATTATAAAATTTTAAATAAATGAATTTAAAGTTAAAATAAACAATTATAACAGAGGGCGTAAAATATGAGATATATTAAGACGCCACAAAAAAAATATAGTTATAACATTTTATAACACCGAAAGTAAAATATACACAACAAAATTATAATATGTTTTAAAACTTATATAACATCATTTTAATTGAGTCAATTGAGTCACTATAATAAATTATACAAAATACGAAACTATATGAAAAATAACATGAATGTGACATATAATTTAGAAACTATAAGATATTGATATAATATTGATACTTTGAAGTTTATAAATCAAATTGTTAATGTATAAAAATATTGGAATAACTTGAACGGATCTTAAATTGGTTTCAAAATTTAGAAGTATCAATATCGTATCAAATATGTTCTATTAGTCTAGCCATTAGCTTGGGTGTTATATGCTAGTTCAAATTTGATGCGGAGGATATTTAAAATATGTGGAACAAATTGTAAATATGTGTGTAACTACCGCATGAATGATTTGCATTTGATGTTTTTAAAATTTGAAAAAAAAAGGCTCTCCTAAATTTTATTGATATCGTTCGTTTTTTATCTCCAACATGTTTATGTGACAAGTACACATATATTTACAAGTTGTTCCACGTAATTTAAATATGTTTCATGTTATATTCAAATTGGCATTCAACATCTAAATTAATGGCTAAACTAACATAATGTCATGATTAATATAATACTAATACTTTAAAGATTCAAATATAATATTTTAAAGTTTAGGAACAATTTAAAATCTAACTAATTATGTACGGACACTTAAATTAACCCAAAGACAAATCATATTCTATGATTCCAAACCACCTTTCTTTGATAGTCACCATCATCTACTCTATGGCCAACAAAATGTTTAAAAAAACCAAAATAAATTCTTAAAATACATTGTTGTGTTGTGGCTATCAAATTCTAGCTAAAGCAATTTGTGGGAGTTATAGATGGTATTCACAATTTTGGGTTATTTAGCCTTAAGATTGTGGATAGGAAAATAGTCCACAATGAGAAGAAAATCAATTTTCAGAGAGGGATAATCATAAATGATAACATTTCCAAAGTAAATTTGAAAGTTACAGAAACTCAATCCTGACTTGCTATAATAAAGTATTGTGTATTCTCTCGTACAATCATCGGATTTAATGCTGCAAGTCAACAGATTTTGTAATTTGGAGTGGGAATATGCTTCCATTTGTGCATTGCTTATCACTTCCCACAAACTTCTTTTTATTTAAACTTTCTTGGCAGTTCCATGTTTTTTGCTTTCATATCATCAGTAACGATATGTTTATTTTAATGTACCTGGCTGGCTGGCTGGCTCTTTGACTTCGCTTAAATGATTTTTATTAATTAGATTTGGGATTCTGAGCATCCAAAGAATCTCTTATTTTCTTGCCTATCAAGGAAAATACAGAGCATATATTGAAGGGCTGCTGATTTTCTTATTAGACCCATAGCTTGAGTTGAAAGGCAATTGTTCAATCTTTTTGGAGATGGAGAAATCCATGGCTGTTGGCCTTATGTTGGTTGTTTTGTGCGTCATAACAGGTGAATTTGCTTGTAATGGCTCTGGAATTGGCCCTCAAGCTCTTTTTGACTTGGGAAATGATCTCACTCATCCTGAAACCAGCCTCTCATATGGATCATGGAAAAGAAGCAACTGCAGTCAGCGGCAAGGAATTGTTTGCAACAATGACAATGGAGTTCTGCTTATGATCCATATTCCCGACCTTTGCCCTCTAAATTCAGAATCCTCAAGCAGGTGTGGTTTATGGAACTTGATTGGGGATATCAGTCCTTCATTACTAAAACTAAACTACTTGGATTCCTTCAAAGGGTTGGACTTTATAGAGTTCCTCCACCAAGTCTTGGCAATCTTTCTGGCTTGCAGTTTCATAATGTCCATATGAATTTTGGAGCTTAAGTTTAGACAAACTGTCTTGAATGGAGTGGCTAACAAGAGTTTCTTTGAAATATCTGGTTGTGAATGAAGTTGATTTCCATGGTAGGATCTGAACAAGATGGTTGGTGCCTACCAAAATAGTGAAAAGATCATATACTTTATGGCACCTCTTGGGGATGCTAGAAGTTGCTAAACAGAACAACATACCTGACGATCCTTGACATTTTGTATGGAAAATACATGCATTTATTAGTCACAGCATCAATAGATCCCTACATCAAGATGAAGCTTTTCATTTACTCCATCAAGTGCATGCTATTTTCTTTTTCTTTTTTCTTTTTTATTTTCTGTAGGTGATCTATGAATTTAATTCATTATATAAGTTGAATGGGAAACATACTTATATGGCATGCTTTATTGTATGTACTAAATCAGTTTATAAAGTTCAATACGAATCAAACCACGCAACGACACTTTTTTTCTGTTTCTTTTTTAAGTTTCTCGAATATGCTAATATAATGTCTTCGAGTTCCAAAAGCTTATTAAGTTTCACAGAATGGAACAAGTTTACAACAGCAGCTAACGTAGAACATGACATTCAGAATGAACTAATGCCTAAAAGGAAACCTCCAGTCACCAGACTTAGCTAACACTTACCATGATTCAACCACTGAAGATGTTCTTCTCCTTCAAGCTTTCAACCGTATCCTTTAGACTCACCTCCAAAGGGGTAAATTTAACACCTAAACTTTTCGCTCTCTCTTTGGACACTTGAAAGATTGGCACGCTTAGCTTTTCATCAGCACATCTGCAAAAATTACTGGCTCCAGTTAATAATACATAAATAGAAAAAATACCATTGAAAAACAATCCTCCTCCCTGATCCCAAAATGGCCTCTTATAGAGATAGAAATAAATCAGATAACAGAAACAGCTATCATAATTATTACTGAGATTGGCCTCTAAAAACAGAAAAAGAAACAAAAAAAAGTTCAAAATTTTTTCATATTGAGCAAAAATAATAGGATTATCAGTTATGTCATTTAAGAACCTTTCTTTTTCCCACTTATAGATCAATCATTGGATCTAAAAAACCAACTTGGACAGCAGTGTAGTCCATGTAATGAATATAAAAATAACACAGATTATGATGCTCGATAAGCAGAGCAGATACAAAATTGAAGCTTAGCTGCTTCTGCCAAAGATTTGAAGTTTACATGCAGTAAATTATATCCTCGAGACTTACTTTTCAGGGAGGCTAAGGGCAGGGTAAAGCTTGCGCAAGGCCTGTACAACTTCTGAACAGTGCACAGCTCTCTCAACTAAAAGATATCTACCACAGGCTGAAGAATTCTCAAATGCTAGCACATGTGCATTGGCAACATCTCTAACATCTATTAGTCTAAAAGTTGCATTTGGAAATGTTTTGGCCCCTGTATCAAATAAAGGAAATACTCAGGAGGAAGCATTTGGCACGCCGGCCAACAGAAATAGAAGATTTTTAGAGACTTAGTTGTCTGTTGTCTATGAAATGTATTTGAACTGACTACTCTTTTATTTGCAAGAAACTGCTCAATGAGAGAATTATTAAACTTATATTTCTTCTTCTTTCTAAAAATATTAGATGCCAAAGCAAAAAAAGACATGCATCTTAAGTTATTGCAAGAATGAGAATGACTATCATGCAAAACAAGAAAGCATTTTCAATACCATTAATTAAAGAAAGTCCTGAATGTAACCAGCATTATTGTTATTGTTGTTATTATTATTATTACTCAGACAGCTTGTACCTGAATTTACTCAAAGGTAAATGGTTCGCTACTTCACCTCTTCCTCAAAAGTTTCTACAGAGCACCTCCATACTTTAAAAATTCTAAGAATAAGTCAATAATTCTTCAAGTTTCAATAGTTTGGGATTCTCATAATCTGAAATACACTTCCTGCGCTACCGGAACTCTTAAGTAGTTTGCTTAGTTCATCCCATAAGTGGCAGAAGCATAAATGATCTATGTCTATACTCTTTTTGTTCAAGCTCTAGAAATTCCTCTTAGATTTACAACATTGTGCAGGCTCATATTGTTTTATAAATGCCGTTCTCTTTGCTTTTTTTTTTTTTTTTACTATTGAAGTTCAGACTTGGCCCTAAATTTCTCTTAGACTTGTTTTATCACAGCCTTTTTTTCTTTTTATTTTTTTGTTTTTTGCATTAAATAAGACGGAAGCAAAAATGTAAGCAAGACGAATAAAACATTAACTCAGAAGGGAACTGTTCTCTCCTAAGGTCATTTTATAAAATTGGCTAAAATCGTGTCCGCTAAATCTAAGTTGGAAAGTACCATTAATAAGTTTCAAAATTGGCTCCACACTTGTATTGACAGTCGGCTGTAAAAGAGGTCCAATCACCAACCCTGGGTTAATTGTCACCATGTCAATGCCATTCTCTTTTGCAAACTTCCAAGCAGCCTCCTCAGCTAACGTCTTAGAAAGCATATACCAAAGCTGACAACAAGCAAAACAAAATTTGATGAAAATGATCCTATCATGCCTCATTTTTCCTTTCTACAGAAGTAAAAACGGAACTGAGAATGTCCTAAACAAGGAACAGAACTAAACATCATATTACAGATTTACAGTGTACTTTTTTAACACTCAATTCTCATAGAATGAAATCATAATAACAGGAAAGGAAAGTAGTTACTAAGCATTAAAATTAGAGATTTGCAGTTAAATCAGAAGATTTAATCAAACGAAAGAAACAGTGAAGATATTTGAAGTTTAACCATTCCACAAATGATGCTTGCTTTGACAGTTTTTAGGTGACTCAGATAATGACAGTAATGGTCTTAAAAGCTAGCTCGAATTAACTCAGGCACCTTCCCTAGAAGCCTTGAACTAATATGCCTATACTTTATAGAAAGACAATTTATGAACCAGTGGATTAAAAAAAGGAAGAAAGAAAACAACAATAGGAAACTTCACAGATGTTTTCTTAAAAGTACAAGACTAGGTCCAGGCTCTCACTCATATAGGCAGCATGACATCATTTGGTAACTTGAGAAAAATGATACACTTATAGCATCACATCTTTTGAATATATACATACATATGTTATATAAGTTTGTACGTTTGCATACCTTTGATTTCTCACAAAAAGCAGGATCTGAGAACCAAGTCTCATCAACTACAACATCAGGACCAAGAGGCCTTCCATTATACACAATAGCTGCAATTGAGGATGTTATAACCACCCGTTTGATAGATGGGACCTTAGCACATGACCTAAGAACATTAAGTGTTCCCTTCACAGCTGGGTCAAGCATTTCAGCCTGTTATAAAACAGCCATAGAATCCATTAGTTATCAGGATTCATATTGCAATGTTGGTGATTGAAAATACGTACATGCAAAATCAAACGCTAGACCATTTGAACAGAAGTCGATACAGTAAACATTTTTTTCACCATTTGCAAGTTGATTCATGGTCCAAGAAAATTATTCCTGCTTACAGCAAAGAATTTCAAGCAAAACCAGACAAGTTGAAAAGATCAACAATTAGCTCAAGCTTCAAAGAATTCTAACAACATACATGAGCCTAAGAACCACCATTTTCAGAAACGAGTGGTGGGATTCAAGTAAACCAGAGAAAGAATATACTAGTTGTAGAAAAACATGTTGAACTATAGCAGATGAGACAATATGATAACTAAAGTTCATTTTTAATGACACTTATGAACATTGGAGGGCTACTTCATCCATATACAAAGAAAAAATAAAAATCAGCAATATTTAAAGAACCAGAATGGTAGAAACTAATCATAAATATTTATACACTGACCATGAAAAAATTCTATAGGAGAGAAAAAAAAGCACCTGAGGATCCTTGATATTGTGATAAAAAGGAGATGCTGTGTGGAAAACTCCTACGCATCCATCAACTACAGAATCAAAAGCTCCCTCATCCAGCAGCTGTGCCTTGAACAAACGGAGCCTTTCTTTTGCTCCATCAAGTACAAGTAAGTGTTCCGATTTTTTTGGATCACCTATATAAAAGTGAACGGGACAGTTATATGGAAAAACATATCAATCTTAAAACTATATTTCATTAATACCAAATGCAAAAAGATATATATATATCTCCTTCATAAAGTTAAACAAACTATTGAACCTAAAAACCAAATATATTAGCGGAATCAAGGCTGATTAGTAAAAGGAATCAGAAATTAGAATTGTGTTACAGTTCGACATTAAAAGAGAGGGGGGGGGGGGGGCATTTTAAGTATTGCAGAATGAAATCACCAAAAATATAAAATGTGCAATTAGATTGTCCATGAGTAGCGGAAATCCAACCCAAACCCTTTCTATAACAACTCAGATAGGTTTACATACATACAAAGTCTATCTTTCTAATCTTTGACTTGTATCACTGCCCAAAAAGTCGGTTAAGAAAGATGAAATCAGGCAAGTTCAAGTACCCTAACAGTTAATCATCAAATATTATCACAGATTTAAGAACAAAAAGAAGAAAGAGAAGGGGCTTGAAGCCAAGATTCAAATATTGAAGTTAAGAACAAACTTGGGTCACGAACAGTGGCTTTGACAGTGTAACCACGTTGGAGTAAAAACTTAACGAGCCATGAAGCAATGTAACCTGATGCTCCTGTTACACAAACCACCTTCCCCGTTCCACTCATCTTTCTCTCGCTTCCCTTGATTCTCACTACTTTGGATGAAACTGTAAGACTGAGATCCGGGACTAAGGATAGATTCCTTTCTTCGTTTTATCTGTCTCTGTTTTCTCTACCGGTGGTTTAAGAAACAGAAATTTTGATAGCTGTTAGAAATTAACACTATGTTTGCTTGGATGGAATGGCTATTCCATTCCCTCCTTATTCTTTGATGACTAGTATTATTTAAGTAAACTTAAAGTGTTTCTATTCCCACAAACGCGTAATAGGGATTCAGTGCTGAAAGCTTGGAATGGCTATTCTGACCATCGCTGAATAGAACGCGTAATAGGGATTCAGTGCTGAAAGCTTAGAATGGCTATTCTGACCATCGCTGAATAGAATTGAAGAAAATTTTTCCCAAAATCTCCTTCAGACTTTCTCTGCAAATGCGTTCAAAATTACTTCTTTTATTACAACAATACACTTTCAGGTTAGCAGATTTTTCTTTTAAGTTTAATTTCGTTTGGTTTCTGTTCTTCAATAATCAAATTTTGTTTTAAAAGGGTTTGGTGATGGGTTTTCTTTAAAATTTCTAAAAAAATAGGCTACAACTCAACTCCTAAATCTCTGTCTTTGGGGGAGATGATGTTTCGTTTTCTCTTATGGGAAACCTACGGACTAGAATTGAATTGCAGGGAGTCAATCGTAATCATCATATCGATCTCCTCTTCTTAATCCTTGTTTTATTATTTCGACTTTGCCGCTGGAGACGACAAAAATAAACTAATTAATGGAGGAGATAACTCAAATTTTGATAATTTATATTGTCTATAATACCCATGCATATCCCTTTTGCAATATTTGTCGTTCTTTAAATCAGAGTTTTATTCCCAAAATTTCTTACTGATAATAACTTAATTTTCATTATTGTATTTTACAGTATTTCAGATTTGGAGATATGGTGCAACAGTCGGAAATTTATTAAGAATTATACATTATAGTGCTTTAGAGCAGACACAAATTGAAGTCCAGACACTAGAGGGTCAAATGGAACCAAAAGTTCTGCTAGCAGGCAGTATAGAAGGCTCCTTCAAGTATAAATGGAGTTGGAAATAGATATAGATGTATCTGCATCATCTTCCAAGTACAAGATGCCTTCGATTTTCTATTATTGTACTATAAATTCTAGTACTTTAGTTGGATCTACAAGTCAGTAATGTCAGTTTTCCAGCTTCAGTGTTTTGTTTTTATGAGCTTGTTAACAAAATTTAGGTCAGGGTTGAAAGCTGAAATTGGAATACTCTTTCCTAGGATATTTTTCTCCTGCATGAATCAGTGCAGTGCTTAGTTGGCATCATTAAGTCAATGGGAGCTTGGATGGATCAAGAGCTGAAGATAGGTGATTCTGACTTGTCTAGAAGCTTCAAGAGTGACACTTCATCAGAGAGACCTTCAACCTCGATTATAGAAAATGAAGTTGTCCCTGATTGTGAGTTGCATCCAAAAATGAATTTTGAATTGTCAGATACTGCTATGCTTGAGCAACATCGGGCTTACAAGATTGAACTCCAAGTCGGTAATTTTTTTATGTTGGGATAAGTATGAGTGGTTCTTCAAGTAGCAGTTACTTATCTAGTACTGAAACTGTCACAGAGGGCCGCCTAAATATATCATTATAATTTTCTATGTTACTATTGACTTCTCTTCATTCATGTAATTTTATGTAGCGTAATTTTATGTGTAGCTCTCCTTTTCTTTTACAAGCTCAGTTTTACTGACCAACTTTACTAGGTTACATGCAGAAAGGTGGCTCATTATTTAACAGGAATCCTTCCAAAGGCATCGAGTTTCTTATAAATACATGCAGATGAGAGCTTTATTGCCTAATAGACCAGGCTTTTCTTCAGCCAAGTTAAATAGTTCCATGACTATTTCATTCTTGAGATATTCCAATGGAAGCACAAAGTGTTTCTGATCCACACTGTATACAACAAAATCGCCCTGCTCAACTGTTGTCGACGTGTTGCAACTGTTTGTGCTAGTATCTGAGGTGGCACTTGATGGTGTGATCCTCTTTCTCCTGGTTGTAGCCATTTTTTACCATTTTCTTACTAACTTGATAAGCTTCTTAGCGCTGACCATCTTGCTTTGCTCTAAGGTTAATAGGAAAGAACTCCGAGATGAAAGGAAAAAGAGGGAAGATTTAGGCTTGAAACTCTTCTGGATATAAAGCAATGGAAATTTGATGAATATATAACTAGAAGGTAAGAGACAGTCCCTTTAATGAATAGTACAATGCCAGTATTCATTGGAAACAAAGACGTGGTAGGTAGATATGTATAGTCTGCAAGGTGACCATGTTTGCTTTTATTGGATGATTAACCCCCAGCAAAGTTGATCATATATAGAAGTTCATATATACATCTTTATGTAACTTCCAAGTGGTTTAACAACAATAAGGTCCAGTAATGAAAGTGGTCAGATGATCCACATGTTCTGGATTGATGAGTTTTTATAATTTCTGAAACAGATTTTGCCCCTAAAAAATTGTTTATCTCTAGGCTGTTATGCTTTTAAATTGTCTTTTGTTTAAATCTACTTCGCATTTATTTTGTCTGTTAATTGCTTTAAGAGATTATGGGGTCAAATATATGCTTAAATCTATTTGAGCTGCCTTTACCTGATAACTATTATAACTAGATAGACATAAAAAATATATGGTAAAAAGAACTCTTCAATTCCTCTCAATTTCGAATTGAGCAAATTGGTCTTTCTAAGAAAATCAAAGCAATTTATTTCCTATCAATTTCGAAGGTTAGAAATTAAGGACAATTAATCATAGAGTTAATGTTTTCATGGATTATACATTATTTTGATTGGTCTAATAACAAATTTAGCCCTTATTGTTTATACATTCTATCAATTGGGTCCTAATTTAATAAATTTACCTTGCAACATTTGTGTAAATTTTGAGGTTGAATTTATTGAATTTTCCTGATATTGGCTATGAACTGAGCTTGCATGCTTCCTCACAACCATCTTCTTCTAAGCCAGGTAAATCTCTTGAAGATTTAGTTGAGCCTTTCACTAATACAGCTCAACGTTTGCAGGCAAACATAGAGAACCACTTTCAGAACATAGAAAATCAAATCAATCAACGTACGATTTTAGTGTAGCAGATTAGAAACTCAAGAAGTTGACCAAGAGGTGGTCGCTCTCAAGGAATTAACACTGATTTTCTGAATAATAACACAATATGCATACTTATGTAGCTTTTTGATGGTATAATGACATGATAGAATATGATTACAATGTTGTAACTTTTTGATGTTGTAAAATTTTATAACATATGAATTATGACATATAAACTAATGAAATCATGTAACTTTTGTTAATATATGAATATTATGTTTGGATGTGAAATATAATTCTCAAGTTATTTATTCTTCTATATTTTGTTTATAATTAAATTATTTGTTTCAATAATGATATTTTAGCACATTAAATATGTATTGCAATTTAAAAATAATAAAGTAGATTATATATTATTTTATAGTATTATATATTATGATTTTTAATTCATATAATAATAATTATATTAAGAATGTTATTAAATTATACATTATTTTATTAAATTATATTTAATAATAATTATGTTAAAATATGGTTAAATTATTTTTTAATAAAATATATTTAACAATAATTTTATTAAAATTTAATAACAATAACAATAATCATCTACCTTAACAAAAAATTCTGCTAAGGGTATTCTGGTCATTTTAGTTTTTTTCCTTATGCTATTACAACATCATTCCATTCAACCAAACACAAGAATACTATTACAGTTCTATTCCATTCCATTCAACCAAATAGTTGAATTACTTATTACAGCTCTATTCCATTATAGCCTTATTCCATTACAACACTATTTAATTACAACCCTATTCCATTACAGCCAACTAAACGTACTGTAAATGGCACTTCTAAGATAACAAAAATGCAATTATTTTATTTTATTAATTTAAAATTTTAAAAGATGAAAAATACCCTAGCTTTGCCTCTGTTAGAGTCACAGTTTAAGTGTTTATTTTTAGGTTTATTAAATAATATATTTTATATTTTTAAAATATATATTTACAAATTAAATCATAATTGGTTTAATTTTATAATAAAATCTATTAATTTTGGAAAACAACTGAAAGAATAAATAAATAAAAAACAGAAGTAGTCAACTTAATTAGATAAAATAATTTATCATTTGAAAATGAATGAAAATCTCACCTATAAAGAGTTATTACTCTAATAATTTATTAAATTTGATATAATATTTCACAACACAATAGTAAATAATGTTTATAATTGTGTAAATATTATTAAAATTAAATAACACTAAAACTATTATTTGATTATGAAAACAAAACCTATTAAATAATTCTAAAATATGATTTTTGAGTCTTTTGATGTTATTTTGAATTTAAATGCCTCACTAATATTGGTTTTAATTGGTTTATAATTGTAACATTAATTAAATAATAATTAATATAAAATAATAAGTGTAATTCAATATAGATCTAAACTCTAATTAAGTGATAATAATTATTATATTGATAATGAAAACATATTAATTATAATTATTTTATATTAATAATTTGTTATGGACATAATTTTATATTCAAAATTTAATTGAAACATTACTAATAAAATAATTATATTATATTATATTATATTATATTATATTATATTATATTATATTATATTATTGATTATATAAATTTAAAAGTTAGAGAAACATAGATTATACAAAATACTAATTCTTAATTGATCGATTTTCTTTTATCTTAATACATCACAATACATTTAAAAGCAAGAGTTTGAAAAAACTATTAAATCGACAAAAATATTTTTTTCTATCATATTGTTAAATTAACATCTAAATATAAAGATAATTTAATTTAGAATAATTAATTAATATTTAAATAATTGACGTAAACGTGATAATACTTAACCTAATCATATGTATTTAAATATATCTAATATAGCAAGCATACAAGCCCATATTAGGACAAGTTATGCATCTCTCATTTTTCTATAATTTTTAAAAAATTATTTTAATTTTTATTATCACTTTAATTTTTATAGTTTTAAAAATTATCTTGTACCTTTTAACCAAATTATCCTTTCAAAATATTTAATTTTAAAATACCTTTATCTTTATATTTTTTTTCAAGAAAAATGTTAGATTGCTTATTATTAAAGGGAAAGCACCAAAACATAGATAAATAAAAAACAAAACCCATAAAGCTCAAATTAAACACCTTCCTAATTAAAAAACTTAAAACAAAACGGCCCAAGGCCCTATCAACCTAAAAACCCTTATCCTAAATTTAATCCTACATTTTTCCAAAAACCCTAAGATAAAGTTGTAGCCAACCACCAAAACTTGTCAATCACTCTCCCTCATTTCTTTTTTAACTTTATCATTTTCCATGCTCTGACCGACCTTTTTGGAACTTTGTTTCTCAGGGTATCTCAGCCATAACCAAGTTCTCTTCACCGATCCTATTCTGTTTACCAGTCTGTCCATACTAAAATGCCTTTACCTAGTTCTTACCATTTCCTTTCCATTTTCCCAAACCGTTCTTCTTCAGTATCTACCTCTTTGACCCACTCACTTCGTTGTTCCTAGACTTTGCTTTAGATGTACTGTCTCCTTCAATCCCCAGATGCTGTTCTTCCTCTTCGTTGAAGTCTCTTACCTATTACGTAGCAACCCTTGACAATCCTCTGCCACAGCGGCTAACACTGCCCCAGAAAGTCTACTATTCATATAACTATCGTCTTCTACCCTTAATCCCTCTTTCGTAAGGGTATGTGTCACATTATTCCCTATTCTTGAAGCATATTTGAATTTACAGTTAATAAAGTTTCTCTTTTGGTGCTTAACATTAAGAATATAGGCTTTGATTTATGATCTATCGTCCAAGTCTTCTTGCAATTTTCTTAATACTAATAGGGCATCACCCTCAATGTCGACTCTTAAATAACTAGATTCGACTCCAAATTGGATTGCTTGTACACAAGTGTAACGCGTAGGTTTGTGCAAGTGTACACAGTCGTTATCAAGTAATAAGTAAGTATCAAGTAATAAGTAATGTGACAGCCTTAAAACGACCCTAGTCGGAATGTGGTTTCGGGACCACAAAACCGAGGCATAAAAATAATTTAATATTTATTTTATTTCCTATAATGTGTGTTAACTCATGTGTGACATTTTTGATGTTTTGATTTAGAGCTATAAATGTGAATTTCACTAGAAAGGACCTAGTAGTAAACTTTGAAAGTATGATGGGGAAATGTGTGATGACTAATTAAAGCATGCATGCAAAACAATAGACTTGCATGTCAAATTCCCCCCCCCCCAATAGCTAGTGGCCGGCCATGACAAGGAATTATGGGCAAAATCATGTCATGAAACATGTTTGGTAAGTGGGTTATGTTGGAATAAATAAAATAAGGAGTATGGAATAAAAAAAAAATGTGTGTGTGAAGGCTTCTCTTCCTCCCCATTGCCGTGTAGGTAGGAAAGAAAACAAAAAAATTTGTTCATCCATTTCACTCTCTTTTTGGCCGAAAATACTAAGGATAAGGAAGAGTTTTGCTTCATGCTTGGTTTGGAAGAGGATTAGGAAGGGGTTTGGCTATACTTGCATCAAGATTAAGGTATGTTTGATGTTGTGCCATGAGATTCATGCATGTTTTTGGTTGCTAACTTGATGTTCTTATTTGCCCATGGTTCAAATCTTTGTTATATCATGGGGATGGTATTTGGCCAAGGTGGATTTTGAGTTAATGCCATTGCATGTTAAATATGAAGCTTGATGATGATACATGTGATGGTGGATTGAGGACTCTTAGATTTTCTTTAAGCATTTTTGAATGAGATACTAAGTTCTTAGTGTAATCATGACCAAAATTATGGTGTCGTGATGTATTCGGCCATGGTACATCCATAAGTGTGATTTATGCTCATTGCATGGAAAGTAAGATTTGTGTTTCGAAATCATGTTCATGTTTAGTTACAATCAACTTGAGATTCGGCTCTAGCATATATATATGTATATATGTTTGAGCATGATGTATTGGTATGACATATATATACTATCTCAAGGTATATACTTACTTATGATGATGTTTCGGTTATGAAGGAAATGATAGATGTGTATTGAGTTACAATATGGAATGCATTAGTTAGTAAAATGTATGCTGTTTTTGTGTGGTAATAAGTGTATAATTGGCTTCAACATGGACATGCATATTCGGCCACATGAGGGGAAATTGGTGTGCATGCATTCGGTTAGAGGCAAGCATATTGATGCCTATTCTTGGCTTAGAAAATTCGGCTAAGAGGAATATTAACTAATGTGTTGAGTTCGATTCATGATTCGTACATATGCGACTTTGATGCCTAATGAGTATATATATTGGCTAAGTACCTTGAATTCCTGTTTCGATGCTCAAATGATTAAATCAATTTATTTGTCAAATTAAGCTCAAGAGCAAAGGGGAGCTAAATCCGATAAAGGGAAGGAAAAAGTAGTCGAGTAGCCGTCGAAATCGCTCGACAACATCCAAGGTAAGTTCTTGAGTAATAGAGCTTAAATTCTGAATTGATTAGATCATGTTTAAAGCAAATTAAAATCATGCTCTTTGTGTGTGGCTATTGAGCCGAAATTTCAAGTGTGAATAGTGCCTTGTGTTTGAGTTTTGCTAATGAAAATGAAATACGAATGTGTCATAATTTATTGATAATTGTGCTCGGTTATTCGAATGATGTCCGGGCTAAGTCCCGAAGGCTTTGTGCTAAGTGACTATATCCGGACTAGGATCCGAAGGCATTCGTGCAAGTTAATAAATCCGGGCTAAGCCCGAAGGCATTTGTGCAAGTTACTAAACCCGGGTTAAGTCCCGAAGGCATTCGGGCGAGTCACTATAACCGGGCTTCGTCCCGAAGGCATTTGAGCGAGTCGTTATATCCGGTTAAATTCCGAAGGTACGTGATTCGAGAATGAGCGATCTTGCTATAAAATTTTCAGTTAATACGCTTGAAAAATTCCAGCAATGAGGTATGTTCGTATGTGCTTGAATTAGTTGATTCCCTTCGAATAATATTCGCTCAGTCGAGTAATGGGTTTCCGGTATTTGGCTAAGATGATCCCTTATGTATGAACATAGGGGTTGGAATGTGAAATGAGTATGATATTGAGAATTTGTGCATATGAAATTATCCGTTAGCTTTATGAATGCTATGCTTTTGTTGTGCTGGAATCTCTTGCTCAAACTTACTAAGCATAAATTGCTTACTCCGTCTTCTCTGTTTCTCTGTTTTATAGATTTTGCTCGTTAGCTATCGGATTCGGGATCATCGAAGTCGAAGTCATCCACACTATCAAAGCCCCCATTTTGGTACAATTTTGGTTGAACTTTGAAATGGCATGTATAGGACTACCCTTTTGTTGAAGGTCATGTACCTTTCGGTTTTGTGTAAACTTGGATGGCCATGCGAAAATGGCTTATATACGTTTTTAGCCTAGTACCATAATCGTTTGTTTGTTGATCATTATGAGGTATGGAATTGTTTTGAAACGATTAGCCATTGGGATGGTTAATCATGATCACACTTTGTGCTATGTATGCAAAAGGGGCCAATTGAATCATGGAAATCATGAAATAGGTAAAGCCTACCTTAAAGGCAGATGCTGACAGCAGCAGTGATGTGGATGTCAAAAATCACTAAAAATAGTAGGAATGGTATTAAATAGTGAATAAATTATTTAAATGAACTTTGATGAATCTACTTTCATGTGGAAGAAACGAAACGGTCATATGAGTTATATGTTAAGAGATATTAAAGTTCTCGTGAAACAGGGCCAGAACGGTTTCTGGATCCCCTGTTCCGACTTTGGAAATTCATTGTAAATTAACCAGAGATAATTAGGAGTCATGCCATATATGTATAGATTCCTCTCTGAGTCTAGTTTCTATAGAAACAAACGGCATCAGTATTAAAGTCCTGTACAAGGAGATATTCAATTCGTAACGCACGAAGGTCAGTGTAGTCGAACCCTGGGATAGGGGAGACTTTAACTAATAAACTGTACTAATTGGCTCGACCAAAAATTCTAGAAAACAATCTGTAGATGGACATATGAGTCTAGTTTCAGGGAAAAATTACGAAACAAATTTTCGATCTTTGAAACTCAAGATATGATTTTTAAGGCGACAGTGACACAGTGACCAGCTAGTCTGGAAATTTCTAAATGGACTGTGAAAATAGTTAAGTCTGTGTGCACCTTGTGTCCGATTCCGGTAACAGACTCGGGTACGGGGTGTTACAAGTAAGTATCAAGTTATCGTCTCTATAGGGATTGTATTTGTGCTAAGTCACCTAATTTGTAAAATTATATTACCAATTTGGTAAATAAAAACACAATGTAGTTGAGAAGTGATGATTAAAATATATTAAACTAAATGTAATGATCCCTAATGCAAATTATCCTAAGTATGCAAACTATATGAATGAAATAGATTTTAACAAAATTAAACACAATTTGCAACAATTATAACATAAATAAACTAGGACAATCACTTTAATTAAACTCAACTTATTATCAACATGCTTAATAACATTCGGAAAAACATTTCATGGCAACTCGATCTTTATGAGTTTGGAAACCACATTAGGTCATTTCAAAATCCTTTACTTAGTAAATACGCATTTTGCTAATCTTATTTACTAAGGCTTTCTTAGTATTCGTGTGAGGTAATAGGGATGTGTTAGGTTTGAAACAGTTTAATCACAAATCTAAAAACTATGCAGATAACAGAGCCTGGTTAGAGTTGTTATGCAACCTGCAATTTAATCGGGTTAGGATCTAAATTGAGCATGCACATTTCAATTATGTGTCCACCAGCCATCTTCTGGTTAGGATCGCTCAGCTAATTCAAGTGCATTTCAATCACGTATGAATGAAATACAAACTTGATTTTAATTGAAAACATGATCGATTGAGGCATAAAAACTATAAGCATCGGTCAAATGAATATTATTTAATCAAAAAAATCATCCTATCTTAAATAAAATTAAGCTAAAATTGTTGTAAACAAGAACAAAGAACACATAGCAAGCATTTTCAGATTAAATTAAAGAAAGGAAAGATTGAACCCAAGTCAAAGTGGCTGTCACCCAAGACTCTGACTGACTAGGCTCCTTCGCTTCTTTGCTTTGCTCCTTTGCTGATGGCTTTCTAAGGTGGCCGACCAAGGGCTCTTTAGGAGGCTTAATTGCTAAAATCTCTATGAAGAGATGATGCTAGGCGTGGGGAATAGAAAAGGCTAAGAGAATTTGGAGAGAAGAGAGAATGATGAAGGATGAAGGATGAAGGATGATGGATGAGGGAATGAAGGGGTCATATTTATAGGCGAAGAGAGGTGGGTAGTTTGCTAAAAATAGCTAGGTTTAATCTATTCAAATCTCTTCCTTGGATGGCAAGCCACAATTAGTTGAATTTGAGCTGATTTTTTCTTGATTTTTAAGCAAATTTAATAACTCAGGACTGAGACTCGATTAATTGTAAACCTTCAGGCAAATCTCTAATTTTTTCAACAATGCAAGGACCTGGTGTAATTAAACCAAAAAGTGGCTTAAAAGAACAGCCATGTGTAGCCGAATTTTGGTTGACTTGGTCTTCAATTTGGACTGTTTTGTAATCCAACAAAGCTATCAGACCTGTCCAAAATAAATTAAAAAGTTAAAGGACCAAAGAATAAAATTTGACCAATTTAAATAATTAATTAAAACCCAAATTATTAATGAAATATTTTAAAATGAATTATTAAATATAACTTTATATTTTATTATTTAATTTAATCATGCATGGCTCATTTTATATCTTGAAAATATAATATGCTCAAATCAATATAAAATAAGCCATTTTATGCATGAAAACTATATAATAAAGCATACAATCACATTTTAATAATTTCTATGTTCTAATTTCATATTTTCACATATTTCATTAATTTATTACACAATTACTTAGTTTTAACAATGAATTTAAGTAAAAGGTGATAACTTACATAGGAAAAATCCTATATATTTTTCAGTTTACACACTCCCAAACTTAAATCATTGCTCTTCCTGAGTAATGTTTATGTACAACAAAAAGGTCTTGCTAAGGCAAAATTGCTAATTGTGTAAGCAGCATCAATCTTTGTCCCGTAATTATGCATTAATAACTTCATGCTCATCAATCTTTTTTATTAACAAGTAATTCATATGCAAACATTTTGAGAATTTTATACTAAGTTTCAAAATATGCCAACATGAATCATAGTTTGTATGTATTTCACAGCCACAGATAACATTCTTCATTCAACACAATTTCTTATCAATCAAGCAAACAATCATAAGGCTTATTTATGATCTTCATATGTTGAACTTAGGACTTCCTCTCCACTAATGTAGGTGACATAATCATCAAATCAATAGGTCTTTTATAAGTTGTAATGGGGCTCGGTTTAAGGTAGGGATTCTAAGAGATGGGATATTTCGGTTTTAAAAATCTTAACCTTTAACTTTGTCTTGGTTTTCTGAAAATACAACCTTTTTCTTTAAGTGAACCTTTGGAACACCCACAAACTTATTTTGAACTCAAGCTCATACATTTTTCCTTTTTAGAGACTGAGCAAACTTTTTTTTAAGCATGAGCACATACATCTTTCTAAAAATTTCCTCAATTATTGATTATCAAGACAACTTTAGTTAAGATGGGTGCAAAAGATTAGTATAACTTTAAAAGATGGTAATTAGCTTATAATGTAGGTTCATTGCAATAAACAGGCCTTTAAGCTCAAAATTACAGTTTCAAGGGTCTAATATCATAAGGTTGGCTTGAAAAGGCTCAAACGATCCAAAGAAATACTGCCTATATCATTTTAGATTTTTATGTCCCCTAGGATTTCGCCTCAAGAAAGTTACTAAGTCAATTCTAAAGATATAAACCTTCATGCATGTCTAATCTCAAAAGAAACAAAGTTTTCATGGCAAACATTACTAAGCCTAAGATACAAGTATTCCATTCTTCATGATAACATACTTTCACTCAAATAAAATCATCATTCAAACTTGCATACAAACTATCTCATTAACAAAAAATATCTCTAAACATTCATTTATTAAAATATACTTATAAAAGAAATGATTGAAACATACTAGAAAAATTTAAAAATTTGAGCAATTTATTTGCCTTACCGCCTTTAAAAAGAAGCAATGTTCTCATTGGAAGAACAAAGTAATGAATGAAAACTAAACACCAGGTAGGGTTGTAAAGAAAGAGAGGTGAGTCATTCAGACTACTTGAATAATCTTTCCTAATAACCCAATCCTAGACATGTTCATTCTCATTACCACATCGCTTAGTCTTTTTCTTTCTAAAGAAGTGTTAAGTTTATTCATGCTTGCTATGTTTTATTCTGTAGAAATTAAATCCTAATTATGAAAGAAATAAATTCCTAAAGACCGAAAAATAATTAAAGAAATAACAAGACAAGAATCCCCCCTTTTATTTTTTTGACTTATTCCCCTTGTCTTTTTCAGCTTCATATCCGCTTGCAGTCAGTATCTTCCATCCATGTCTCAAAGATAGCATCTGGGAACTCAAGAACAAAAGTATTAGAGATATTCTTAAAAGAATTTCGAATTGAGTCATCTCTAATTTTTGCATATTCTAGTAAGTTTGTTGTTGATTGTGCATGAACTTGCACATATCCATCAAAATTGACAACTCTGATTTCCTTAAAGCACTTGCAGAAGTCGGCATAGGAGTCGTAGGTTCAGGTTCAACACTTAGCCTGACTGGTTCTTCTTCTGGTTCAACCCTTGGTTCAGGGTCTTCAGATCCTTCAACTGGTTTAGGAATGTGCGGTTCCTTATCAGATTCTTCTTCTTCAGTCTCAGTTCCATCTGTTGACTCTATAATACCCCCTACCCGTATTCATTGCCGGAATAGGGTATGAGGTATTACCGAAGTTTATGAATTAAAATTTTTTAACTCAATATAACCCCTTTATAGATATCTAACCTTCCCTGCAATTTTAAACCAAAAACAATCCACATCAACCAATCCAATTCAAAATATTTTCAAGATAGATTAACGCATATAAATTCATCCATATTTATAATATAACGTCATCACATACCAAAACTAGGTTTGTTAACCATACCAATGGCTAACTTTACATTCATTTCATGTTAACATTTACTTTATTAGCTTATACATGCCATTGATTTCCAAAATAAAGTTTCTTGATCTACCGAAATCTTGAAGTTGATAGTGTGATGTGTCTCCGACCAAATCCGACCTCCGAGCTCTTAACATTACAAAACAGGGAAAAAGGGAAATAGGGTAAGCACTTTGTGCTTAGTAAGCTCATGTAACAAGAATTATACTTACCTAATATTTTTAATACAATGCAATAAACATTCAAATATCCATTCAATGCATTATTATCCTAACATGCACAAACTCAACATTCAAGTTAGTACAATAATTTTCATGTGTCAATAATATATATACCATGATTGATGAACTCACAATACCATGATTTCCATTCCCTTATTATTTTTCCATATTTATCCCGTTGAATTTCTCGAAATTTTGATGGATTTTCAGAGGTACACTTTTAGAGTACGATTCCGGGATCATCAATTCATATTCATGTGCGCATATTTATATTTCAGAGAGCACACTCCCGCGAACCTCATCCTTACAGAGGGATTACCAGTCCAGGCTAAATCCCCTGTAATATAAACTCATAGAGTATTGTCGGGATTACCAGTCCAGGCTAAATCCCCTGCAACGACAATTACTCTAATGAGCTTGGATCTGAATTACTAGTCCAGGCTAAATTCAGACCCTAATTTGGATTACCCATCCGGGCTAAATCTGTTTTACACATATTATTCGGGAGGGCTATATCAGGATAGGATCACCTGTTCGGGCTAGATCCTTTTTATCGTCAAGGATCACCTGTCCGGGCTAGATCCTTTTTATCGTCAATTTCTTTTTAGAGATCTATCGAATTTTCCTTTCATTCAATCAAGATTTCTTCCCCTTTTTATCAAATATATGAATGTTTTATCAATTTTCATACAATTAACATTCAAATTATATTCACATCAATAACATACATTTCAAGCATTTAAAAATATAATTCAAGTTACATGAACTTACCTCGATACTTGTTCGTATACACAAATCTACTGATCCCGAACTTTTTATTTTCCTTGATCTAGCTTCAAATTTGAATTTTCTGGATCTAAATAAATAAATTTAATTATCAATTTAATACATTTCATGTTCATATACAACATTCTCTATAATTCAACTATTATTTATAGTTCATTCAAAGCTGTCTACTTTAGTCATAGTAACTAAATTATTTTTATCTTAAGTTACAGAATTCCAAATTAGTATCCAATAATTTTCCCTGAAACTAGACTCACATATCTTATTACCATAAAATTTTTAGAATTTTTGGTTTAGCCAATAAGTACAGTTTATTCTTTAAAGTCACCCCTGTTCTGCTGTCTGACACTTCTAACCCTTCTTCACTAAAAATTAATTATCTCTTCATACAGGATTCAAATGATGTTATCATTTGTTTCTATTGAATATACTCATTCTGGATTCTATACATATAAATTTAAGTCCCTAATTATTTCTCTTAAATTTTTTATGATTTTTCAAAGTCAGAATAGGGGAACCCGAATTCATTCTGGCCTTATCTCACAAAATTCATTATATCTCATGATTTACAGATCCATTTCTTACACCGTTTCTTCTATGAGAAACTAGACTCAATAATATTTAATTTCATATTTTTTTCATATTATAATTCGATTTCTACAATTTATGGTGATTTTTCAAAGTTAGTCTACTGCTGCTGTCTAATATTGTTTTTCCCCTAAGCTTTTAATAAATAATAATTTCGTCCCTACAAAATTAGGCTCTCAATTGAGCTGATTTTTCTCAATTAACACTTTATTCTATCACTTTAAACTACCTTATAACCTTTGGGAATTAGAATTTCAGCACTAGACTTTAATTCTAAACATTTTCACAATTAGGTCCTAAAAATCAATTTCTATTGAAATCACTATAGGAAAATAGGGCTTTAGCGGCGTTTTTAGCGGCTTTTTATCAAAAAACACCGCAAAAATTGTAAAACACAGAGCAATAGCGGTGTTTTACCAAAAATGCCGCTAAAAACAGAGCAATAGCGGCGTTTTACCAAAAACACCGCTAAAAACTAGAGCATTAGCTGCGCTTTCGGTAAAACGCCGCTAAAAACTAGAGCATTAGCGGCGCTGTTGGTAAAACGCTGCTAAAAGTCATATAACCCCTAAAACCCTAAACCCCCAAAAAATAATAAACACTAATCTATAACCCCTAAAACACTAAACCCCTAAACACTAAACTATGACCCCTAAAACCCTAAACCCCAAAAAACATCATATGGATGTTGATGTGTATATACATAGATATTAATGTAAAAGCTTATGTTCATAATAAATTATGGAAGCAATACTTAATATTGATTAAATTTATTTTTGGGTTTAGGGTTTAATATTTAAGGTTTAAGGTCTATGGTTTAGGGTTTTATGGTTTAAGTTTAATGGCCATGGGTATATAGTATGTTAATTCAAGTGAATCATATTCAATAATTAAATCCTAAACCCTATAATTAATTATTGTTATCGATAATAGATATCTTGATTTTTATAAAAAATATTTTTATAAATTAATAATGTACTATATTGTTTAATGGATTGAAGGAAATTTTGTGGAAAACGTTTTACATGATAAGTTTAACTTTAAATTTTATTAATAGTTTTTGTTTATACTATTTTAATATTTATCTATCTTGATTAATTAAAATATATATTTATTTATCTGAACGAAAATCCTCTGCACTCATTTGTGTCTCCACGTTTTTTAATTGTAACTCATTTTCTTTTTATAAAATAGTGAATTTTCCTTTATTCGTAAATCAATCTTCTTATTAAAAAGCTGCAACTCTTTTTTTGTTTTTTTTTTTTGTTTTTAAATAAGTGTTGTTTTAGTTCCAACTTGTTTTATAGAGTGTTTCTTTAATCTTTTAAGGTTGATGGTTTATGTTTTATGATTTAGGGTTTGGAGACTATAATTAAGGGTTTAGGGTTTAGAATTTATGGTTTAGGGTTATGTAAGAGATAATTTCCCCCTTTTCCCTAATCCGAATCCTTAAAATAATCACCCCTTTTTCCCCAATTCGAAATCCAAAATCCCCGGTAAATGTTTCTTTTTCTAACAATGGTTTAGTGTGCAATTGTATACATGAACTTTAATTTGATCCAGTTCTTGTAAATTATTAACACAATTATTGATATAACATCATTTTATATTTATATATTGCATACATAAATATTTATATTTATCCAATATAAAAATATATTGATGTATTTATTTTTAAAATGTGTATGATTAAATCAAATATTTTATCTGTCTATTTATTATTTAACTGGTTTATTTATATTAATTAAAATACAATTTATTTTAATTGAATATTTAAATTCTTCAGAAAAATAATGACACGTAGAAAAAATTGAAAGTAAAAACATAGAAAATATTTGTTAAAATGAAAAATTAATTATCATTATAGTTTAGGGTTTATTGTATATGGTTTAGGGTTTAACATTTAAGAGAGTTACTATTTTAAGGTTTATGGGTTATGGGTTTAGGGATTATGGTTTAGGGTTTAACATTTAAGAAAGTTACTATTTTAAGGTTTATGGTTTAAAAGTTGGGGTTTAAGGTTTAGAGGTTAGGGGTTTAGGATTTTATGAGTTATGTTTTATGATTTAGGGTTTAGGGATAAGGGCTAGCAATTTAGGGTTTAGATTAATAAGTGTTTTTAATTTATATATTAAATAATTTCTTATATAATTGTAAAAGAGATAAAATTAATTTTAATATATTAAAATTATGATTATAGGTTAAATTATTTAAAAGATAATAGATAAACTTTATATATATTAAATGGTTTAGGATTTAAGGTTTACTTGAGATTTGTTAAATGATAAAATTTTATACAATCAATTAATGCTTCTATATTTAAAATATTTAATCTAAACCATTTGATATATTTAAATATTTGATTTAAAAAATATAAATAAATAAAATAAAGTAAGATCGATATGGATAGGTAACTATCTGTTTTGGATAGGACCAAATTATAACAAATAAAAATGAAATACAAAAACTAAAATCATTCCACATCGAACATCTAGCAAAATAGTTATATTTTAGTTTGAAAGAAATATCTCTAATAAAATAGAGATTATATCGGAAAATAATAATATAATGTAACACCCCAAACCCGGCCTAGACGTTATGGCCGAATCTGGTGCATCACATCAAATCATTTTTCAAATTTGATCTTTCCGGTGAAAATCCATTGCTGAATCTAAATTCCTTTATTATTATTAAACTAAAGTTCTCATCAAAACATTTACCAATTTGTTTGCCTTTGGTATATTACCTCATTTAAAATCGCGGAAGCATTTTGAAAACTTTGTTGTTGGAAGCTCGTGTTCCTTAGAAAAAAATGCCATTTTGAAATCTCGAGTTTTCCTAGACTAGCAGTTTAGTATAAGAAATCACAATCCAAATTAAAACATAAAACCCACCAACGGCCTTATTACATAAATTAAAAACCCAAAACAAAATCTAATTGCAATTAAAAGAAACAAAAATAGTAGTGTGGCCATCTCCGAGTCCCTCGCAGCTCCAAACCATCTAAGCTTAGGGATTACCTGATTGGAGACTGGAATTAATCCACGTTCCGAGCACTCTTAGCCTACGCCCAACCCAAACGAGCACGCCATAAAGTGAAAGGGATCAGCCAAGAAAGGTACCTTTACTCTCCTCATGGTTCTCTTTATTTAAAGCCAGCTTCGCATCCCCTCTTATGTTAGCTTCCCAATGTGGGATCCCTCCAACATCAGAGTTTAAATTCAACACCAGCTCTTGCCGCTCCCTGTTGCCAAAATAAATACTCTTTGATTGCCATGAGTTTCGAACCCTGGACCTCCTTGCCAACTCTATGACGCCACCTTGCCACTTCACCACAGGCTCTTTTTGTGTTATATTTTATCCCCAATTAATTATAAGGTCTAAAGGCCAAAGTCCAAGTTCCCTTTAAAAAAACCAGAATAAATTGCAAGAGCCAAGGCTTGAACCCAGGCTCCCATACAACCTTAATGATGCCACAACCACTAGACTACAAACTTCCTTGTGTCATTTATTTAACACAATAATTTAAAAGGCCCTCATCCAAGCATCCAATTTTTTTTTCACTTAATACCAAAATTTTTGCTAAAGCCCAGGTTTGAACCCAAGATTTCTCCAACACTTCTTAGGGCCATTAACCACTAAACCAGACATTTAATTGTGTCATTTCATTGCACAATTAAATACCTATATACAACCTCCTTACGGACCCACACTCAAGGCTCGATACTTCTAGGCCCAAATTCGGGGTGTTACATATAAAATCATGATTAACATCTCAATCTTTAATAGAAATTTGATATGTGAGAGATTGATTGCTTACATTTGATAATTCAAACTTAATAATTAATTATAGCCATTTGATCATTTGTTTTCTTATTAAAATATATGATATTTATTTTGAGAGTACTTGGTTTTTTTTTATAAAAATCTAATTTATAAAAAATAGTAATGATAAATGTTTTATAAAATCATGTAACTAATAATTTTTAACAGAGAAAATAAAATATTTTTAGCAAAACAAAACGGTGTCGTTTTGTTCAAAATGAAATAATTTTTTGGGGCGTTTTTATGAAAAAAGCAGCAAAAAGTAAACAATAGTGGCGTTTTTATATGAAAACGCCGCAAAAAATATTTTCCTTCAAAAATCACGCGTTTTATCCCCAAAATTTCCCCCGTTAAACCCCTAAATTTTCCCCCTAAAATCATTTTTTTCCCTTCATCTTAACCCATTTCAAATTTCCTTCCTTCATTGATTTTTATGTGTTTTTTATTTTAAATCTCTATCCCTCTTGCACATGGCTTTCTAGAGATATTCTAAAGTTTTAGAAGGATCACTTGTCATCCTGTTAAAGCCTTATTGAGGATGAGCCTTAGATTGTTATAGCATTCACCATTTTACATGAAATCATCACTCTTTAGGAGCTTGAAATTCCTAGATATAAACATAAATAAAACGTTACAAATTTAATGTCGAAATTCGAGTCTCATCAATATTTTTGTTTCACTTATTAAAAAAAAGTTACAGATTAAGTCTTTCGGTTTGAGATTAGCCAAGATTTAGTGGAGCTACCAGCTTTAGATATGTGGGAACTTGTTTCACGTTGTACTCATCATATGATATTTCGTACTAGCCCAAGTTTGAGGTATACAACCGTTGTACTGGCCTTGCTTTATTGATTGCCAAGGAGGACAAAGTTGGAATCCTAGTGTTGTACTTGCACAAAATAAGTTTTCAATCATATTTTCTATCCAACATCAATTCTTTGGTCACAAAATGATTAAAATATATATGATTAAAATCATAGACTTCTTTTGATGTTTTTGTCTTATCAAATCTAGGATTTAAAAGCAAGAGAGAAGGAACTTAAAGCAAAAGAGGCTAAACTGAATAAGCGTGAACGGTTAATTTGTTGTTGGCTGTTTACACTCGAGTGAGGCTGGCCCTTGAATAATAAGTGTGGTGCTTCCGATTTATTTTTGCGGTATTCGATATCAATTGTGATAAGTTGTTCCTTTCGCATTGCAGTTACAAATTATACAAATTTCTGAAGTAATTTAAATATTGCTATCTTGGCGCAAAAAAATCAAAACTATAGTTTTTGAATCTGAATTTCCTATTCATATTTCAATTTAGTTTTTCTGTCTGAATTCTTGTAAAATATCTTTATGTTCTGTAGTCTTTCTATTATGAAAATACTAAAATTATGCAATGACTTGATTCTTATATGTTCAGATGCAATATGTAATTGTGTTGTATGTAAGGTGGTTTTGCTATTCATTTTGCTCTTAGATTAATTTTTCCTTGTAGTAACTGAATGTTAACTTTATATTTTGCAGGAATTGAGAAGGAAAGAGGATGCCATAGCACGAGGTAGGTTCTTTTTTATTTTTTATCTTGATGAGTCCCGAGAGTATCCATTACTAGTTAGATTCTGACATGAGTTCTTGCCTTGTTCTTGGCATCTGGAATTGTAATAGAGGACAAAAATTGTTAGGTGAGTTCAAGTTTAGGTTTTTCTATTTCTTTTGAAAAATCTTTCACCAGTATAAAATGGAATGCTTGGATGTTGGTTTTGGTTTGGTTTTGTTCTTTTTCCATTTTTTCTTGCTCTTCTTACATATAAGTCTTCAGTGAGTCTTTCAGTTAAAAATGTGATTTGTATTGGCTTTAATGTTCATTTTTTCCTTATTTGGTTTACAAGTAACTAAAAACTATATCTGTCTAATTATTGCTTAGATTGTAGTACTTTGTGCAATTATTTCTACTATCTTAATTCCAATGATTATAAATGTAAGCCGTCTGATTCTTTGGTTACCCATCAGCACCATATGTGGTACTGCAAGGGATATTCACTTACTTTACAACTTGTTTCTCGGTTGTTTATTTTAAAATTTTCTTCTACACATTCTAAGGATGCATGGGACATGGCTGCTGAAATTTTCCTTTC
This sequence comes from Gossypium arboreum, assembly GCF_025698485.1. Taxonomy (NCBI): domain Eukaryota; kingdom Viridiplantae; phylum Streptophyta; class Magnoliopsida; order Malvales; family Malvaceae; genus Gossypium; species Gossypium arboreum. The sequence goes on from NC_069071.1 coordinate 12,010,264, forward strand.
TCAGCTTCCATCGTTGGTTGAGGATCATAATGCAGAGTTCCAGGTGTGTTTTTCTTCCAGAGTTAGAACTTACTTGAATGTAAATTAAAGGTTAAAGATTTAATAGGAGTAATATAGGGATCTATGGATTTATTTAAGGGTAAATTTTAAGATTTTTTGGTTGCATAAGCCTTTAAATTTATGCTAAAAGTGGAATTTATTATAATTTTTTTGATTATTTTGAAAAATCTATAGCCAGGAAAAAAAAAGAGAAATAAATATGTATAAATTATGTAAGTTCTTTGTGTAGCATTTTAAGAACTTCAAAGCTCACAGATGATTTGTTATACTCTATATGAGTTCATTGATTCTATGTTTTTTGCAATTTTAGGTATGATCATGGGTGCAGCAGCTTCAACTGAAAAGTACTTGTGCAGGTCTGGAGTAGGTCAATCAAGAAGCTCTGCTGGAATTAAACTGACAAGTAATTGTAGTATGCTTGTAGTTGAAGTTTCTTATAGTGAACATCATGTTGTTTATTCGGTAGAAGTTTCAAAGATTTTACTTTTCAGAAGAAAGTGTATTGTTGTCACTAGATTGGGTTTTCAAAGATTGATTATGAACATTTTGATCAAATGAAAAGTTCTCTTGTTAATGTTTTTGAACTCAAAAACAATTTAAAATGTGTCCATTGTTAGGTTATTTAAATTTTGTATGATCATTTAAGGTAAGAATGAATATGAAATGATTATAAAGGAAGTTGAAATATATATGGTCTTTAGTGGCGTTTTTGGGGAAAGCGTCGCTAAAGGTCATTTTTTTAGCGGCGTTTTTAGGGAAAGCGCCGCTAAAGGTCACGACGTTTTTGGAAAAGTGTTGCTAAAGGTAATGACTTTTAGCGACATTATCTATAGCGGCGATTTTTGCGGCGCTTATAAAAACGCCGCAAATTATTTTAGTGGCGCTTATAAGCGCCGCTATAAGCCTAAAAAAACGCCGCTAAAAACTTGTTTTGCTGTAGTGAATTACCTAATAAAATCATCTTATAAACAAATTAAAGCTTAAATTTCATGATATTTCATCATAAAATTACAATACTCAACTATGTGACTTTCAATTTCATCCATGAAATCAAAAACTAATAAATTTAATAGTAGGACCTCGTTGTAAAAGTCTTAGAAACACAAAAATTACAAGAAAAAGGCACGGATTAACTCACTTGGTACAAAAATTATGAAATACCAGCTTAGAGAACCCCTCCTATGGCGTTTTGGCTGATGAGAATGAAGAAAAATGAAGAGAAATCTAGATATTTCCTATTTAGTCTTAGCTTTATTAAGTTAATTTTGCAATATTCTAATTTTGCCCTTAATTTATCAATTTTCCTACTGATTTCATGCCCTTACCGTCCAGCCCAAATAAATTTTGGGTCTAATTTCCTTTTAAATCCTTTCTCATTAGACACTTAAGCTATTTAATCATTCTAGCAACTTTTACACCTTTTCCAATTTAGTCATTTTCATTTAATTACCTACCCAAACGTTAAAATTTTCTAACGAAATTTTAATACCACTTCACTAACATTTTATAAATATTTATAAAAATATTTCCTACTCATTTTTCCGAGATCAAGGTCTCGATGCTTTGTTTTTATCCAATTCCTTCAATAATTCCTTTTTTTCTAACTAACCACTAAATCGGTAAAAATTTTTTATCGGTATTTTCATACGATTTTCCTATTATATAAATACTCATGCAAAAATATTAAAATAAATTTTTCTGTAAATTGGATTTGTGGTTACGAAACCACTGTTCCAATAACCTTGAATTTAGGCCATTACAACTCTCCCCCCCATTAAGGATTTTCGTCCTCAAAAATCTTACCAGTAAAGAGATTTGGGTATTGTTTCCTCATTGCCTCCTCCGGTTCCCATGTTTCTTCCTCAATCCCGTGCTTTTTCCACAATACTTTCACCAAATTTATCTTTTTATTTCTAAGCTCCTTTGTATTCCGTGCCAATATCTTGACCGGTTCTGTAACACCCCGAACCCGAGACCATCGCCGGTGTCGGACGCGAGGGGTTGACGAGCTAAATCCTCTTAAAGCACCGACCAATTTGGCATTTCCAGACAGGCTGGAAAACTGCGTCACTGTCTCCTTAAAAATCATATCTCGAGTTTCAAAACTCGGAAACTGATTCCGTAAATTTTCCCTGAATTTAGACTCATATATCCTTCCATGGATTTATTTCTAGAATTTTTGGTCGGGCCAATTGGTACAGTTTATTAGTTAAAGTTACCCATGTTACAGGGATTGACTGCTCTGACCTTCGCGCATTACAACTTGAATATCTCTCTGTACAGGGCTTTAATACTGGTGCCGTTTGATTCTAATGAAACTAGACTCAAAATGGAATCTGCACATATAAGGCATGACTTCTAATTCTTTCTGGATAATTTATAACAAATTTTTAAAGTCGCGACAGGGGACCCAGAAACCGTTCTGGCCCTGTCTCACAATAACTTTAATATCTCTTAACAAGTAACTCCTATGACCGTTTCGTTTCTTCCATATGAAAGTAGACTCATCAAGGTTCATTTACATAACTTATTCACTATTTAATACCATTCCTACAAATTTTGGTGATTTTTCAAAACCACACCACTGCTGCTGCCAGCATCTGTTTTCAAGGTAACCTTTACCTATTTCATGATTTCCACGATTCAATTGGCCCTTTTGCATACATAGCACAAGTGTGATCATGATTAACCATTCCAATGGCTAATCTTTTCAAAACCATTCCATACCCCATAATGATCATCATACAAACGATTATAGAATCATACTAACAACGTATATAAGCCATTTTCGCATGGCTATCTAAGCTTACATAAAACCGAAAGGTACATGACCTTCTACAATAGGGTAGTCCTATACATGCCATTTCAAAGTTCAACCAAAATTATACCCAAAATGGAGGCTTTGATAGTGTAGATGACTTCGACTTTAATGATCCCGAATCCGATCGCTAACGAGCAAAATCTATAAAACAGAGAGCCAAAGCAACGGGGTAAGCATTTTTATGCTTAGTAAGTCTCAAGCAATAAAATCAGCTTTAACTAAAGCATTACATTCACATAGCCAAATGAATCATTTCATTAATACACATTCACATAATCATACTTACTTCACACTTCATCATTGTATACTTTCACAAGATATCAACCAATTCAATAGCTGAAAATTCGTTAGTCGATTGAACGAATGTTACTCAAACATATCGACTTTTCCAATGCACATATAAGCATACCTTATCCTTTGGGCTTTTCGAGCGTACTAATTAAATTTATTACAGCAACCAACGCTCACCTTCAGCCCAAGCTTCTTCGGAATACAACCGGATATAACCACATGCACGAATGCCTTCGGGTCTTAGCCCGGATAGAACGACTTGCACAAATGCCTTCGGGTATTAGCCCGGATTTAACAACTTGCACGAATGCCTTCGGGTCTTAGCCCGAATGTGGTCACTAGCACAATGGCCTTCGGTCTTAACCGGATATAATTACTAGCATAAATGTCTTGGGACTTAGCCGGATATCATTCATTTGCTCATGCACACACATACATCAATAATCATTACACATCCATGTTTCATTTTCGTTACTAAGGCTCAAACACAAACATATCACTTGCATAATCGCCTTCGGGACTTAGCCCGGGTATCATTCAAATACTCATACACACATAAATCAATAATCATTACACATCCATATTTCATTTCACATAATTCGAGTAGGGTCATTTCTTGAGGACTTACCTCGGATGTTGTCGAACGGCTTCAACGGCTATTCGATCACTTTTTCCTTCCCTTTATCGGATTTAGCTCCCTTTGCTCTTGAGCTTAACGAATACAAGTAGAAGTATTCAATATTTTTCTCAATAATGTTTACTAGTCAATCACATTCGCATCTCATATCATCTCACTTTATTATAATTTATCATTCAACCTTTGAACCAAAACGCCATTATATGGCCACATATACATACATCCATATATTTAAGCTCAAGAATTTTAACATAACATCAAGTGCTCAAATTACTCATGTGGCCGATTATACATGGTCATAAATACACAAAATCAAAAATAATTTCAAGGTTTTTCACCCTATACATGTACTAGGCCGAATGTACATGCAAATTTCACAACATTCTTCAACAAATTTCTTCTTTAAACAAACATATTTATCACTTTCTTCATCACCAAAATATCATGTGCAAACATATATACACATATAGGTGCAAGGCAATTTCAAGGTGTCCATAACCATCCAAAGCACAAATTTTAACTAACATGCAAGAAGCATAAACCATGCTCATGAATGCTTCATGGCGAATACATCACAATCATGCCCCTTTCAACTTCGGTCATGGTTAAACAAAAGAAAACTCAATGTCTTACTCAAGATTGCTACAAAGAAATTTCAAGAGTAGACAATCCATCATTGCATGCATCATTAGCAAGCTTCACATTTAGCATGCAATGGCTTTAACACAATAACAACTTTGGCCAAATACCATTCCCATGGCATAACAAGGATTTGAACCATGGCTAACATGAACATCAAGTTAGCAACTAAAACATGCATGAAACTCATAACACAACCTCATACATACCTTAATCTTGATGCAAGTTTAGCCAAATCTCCTTCTAGATCTCTTCTAAACAAAGAAAATGAAGCAACAATCTCTTCTTCCTCTTAGAATTTTCGGCCAAAAGAAGGAGAGAACAAGGATGAAATTTTTTTTTTGTTTTTCTTTCACTTGCACGGCAATGGGGGATTGCTACACTCTCAAACACATTTTTTATTTCTCTTCCCTCATCTAATTATTTTATCACTTAATACATCATGCATTAACAAAACATGTCATAACATGTTTTCTTTGCCCATAATTCCTTGCCATGGCCGGCCACCACCTATAAAAAGGGGAATTTGACATGCAAGTCCATTGTTTTGCATGCATGCTTTAATTAGTCATCACACAATTCCCTATCGTACTTTCAAAGTTCACTACTAAGTCCTTTCTAGTGAAATTCACCTTAATAACACTAAATCAATCACCAAAAAAATGTCACACATGAGCACACACATATTATAGGCATCAAAATAAATTTTAAATTATTTTTATGCCTCGATTTTGTAGTCCCGAAACCACATTCTGACTAGGGTCAATTTTGGGCTGTCACAGGTTCTTTACTGTAAGTCATATCAGGTTGAATCTCCACTTCTGTCGGAGAAATAACATGTGAAGGATCTGATCGATATCATCGTAACATAGATACATGAAAAACATTATGGATTCTATCAAGTTCCGGTGGTAATGCCAATCGATAAGCGACCGGTCTAATTCTTTCTATGATTTCATATGGCCGGATAAATCTTGGACTCAATTTTCCCTTTCGACCGAATTGGAGAACTTTCTTCCAAGGAGACAGTTTTAGAAATACCTTGTCACCGACTTGAAATTCAATATCTTTTCGTTTAAGGTCGGCATATGATTTTTGACAATCGGAAGCTGCTTTTAGACTATCTCGAATAACCTTTACTTTTTCTTCTATTTCCCGGATCAAATCAACCCCATGTATCTTCTTTTCACTGAGCTCTGTCAAATATAACGGTGTTCTACATTTTCTACCATACAAAGCTTCATACGGAGATATTTTAATACTGGACTGATAACTATTATTGTAAGCAAATTCAATCAAAGGTAGATACCTCTCCCAATTACCTTCAAACTCTAGTATACAACATTGGAGCATATCTTCCAATACTTGAATTACATGCTCAGATTGACCATCTGTCTGAGGATGAAATGCAGTGCTGAAATACAACTGAGTACCCAAGGCTTCTTGCAATTTTTCCCAGAAAATAGACGTAAATCGGGGATTTCTATCTGATATAATGGAGACAGCCACTCCATGTAGCCTGACAATCTCAGATATGTACAGTTTAGCTAGTTAATCTAAAGAATAATCCATACGTACCGAAATAAAGTGAGCTAACTTTGTCAATCGGTCAACAATCACCCAAATAGCATCTTTTTTCCTCGGAGACAAAGGTAATGCCGATACAAAATCCATAGTGATTCTTTCCCATTTCCATTCCGGTATAGTAATTGGCTGAAGTAACCCCGAAAGTACCTGATGTTCAGCTTTGACTTGTTGACATATTAAACACCTTGATACACACTCAGAGATATCATGTTTCATTCCCGACCACCAGTACATCTTTTTCAGATCATTATACATTTTATTACTCCCCGGATGTACAGACATAGTACTGCTGTGAGCCTCGTGTATAATCTTCTGTATGAGCTCTGAATTCTGAGGTACACATACCCTACCTCTGAATAATAAACAACCATCAGAACCAATTTGAAATTCAAAATCATTACTTGACTCACACTGTGCCCGTTTAACCTGTAACTTCTCATCATTCTTTTGAGCTTCACATATTTGCTGTAGAAATGTTGGTTTAACTCTCAATTCAGCTAGGATTGAACCATCATCAGTCAATGATAACAAGATATTCATAGCTCGTAAAGCAAACAGAGATTTCCGGCTCAAAGCATCAGCTACAACATTAGCTTTACCCGGATGGTAATCAATAATCAAATCATAGTCCTTTATCAGTTCAAGCCACCTGCGCTGTCTCAAATTCAAATCTTTCTGTGTCATCAAATATTTCAAGCTTTTATGATCAGTATAAATATGACATTTCTCACCGTACAAGTAATGCCGCCATATCTTCAGCGCAAATACAATAGCAGCTAGTTCAAGATCATGTACTGGGTAATTTCTTTCATATGGTTTAAGTTGTCTTAAAGCATAGGCTATTACTTTACCTTCTTGCATCAAGACATAACCTAAACCATTTAATAAGGCATCACTGTAAATAACAAATTCCTTACTCGGTTCAGGCTGCACTAATACAAGTGCTTTCGTTAGTAGATCTTTTAATCAGTTGAAACTCTGCTGACATTCATCAGTCCACTCGAACTTTACATCTTTTTGCAATAATCGAGTCATCGGAGAAGCTATCATAGAGAATCCCTGTACAAATCTCCGATAATAACCAGCTAAACCCAAGAAACTTCTAACTTCAGATACATTCTTTGGTGGATTCCAATTGACAATAGCTGAGATTTTACTTGGATCTACCCTGATGCCTTCGGCAGATACAATGTGTCCAAGAAAACCCACTTCTCGAAGCTAAAATTCACATTTACTAAATTTAGCATATAACTGCTTCTCTCGCAGAATTTGTAACACAATTCTCAAATGTTCTGTATGTTCTTCTTCATCCCGAGAATAAACCAAAATATCATCAATGAATACTACCACAAATCTATCTAAGTACAGTCTGGATATCCGGTTCATCAAATCCATGAATACTGCGAGTGCATTAGTTAACCCAAACGGCATAACCAGAAACTCATAATGCCTGTACCTGGTTCTGAAGGCTGTTTTTGGTACATCTGACTCTTTTACCCGTAATTGATAATAACCTGATCAAAGATCAATCTTTGAAAACACTGTAGCACCTTTCAGCTGATCAAATAAATCATCAATCCAGGGTAACAGGTACTTATTCTTTATGGTTACTTTGTTAAGCTATTGGTAGTCGATACACAGTCTTAAAGACCAGTCCTTTTTTTTCACAAACAGAACCGGAGCACTCTAAGGTGAATGACTCGGTTGGACAAAACCCCATCAACAAGTTCTTGCAACTGTGTCTTTAACTCTTTTAATTCTGTAGGAGCCATCCGGTACGGAGCTATGGAAATCGGAGTAGTTCCCGGAATCAAATCTATAGAAAATTCCACTTCTCTTTCTGGTGGCAACCCTGGTAATTCCTCTGGAAACACATCGAAAAATTCACATACTATTGGCACTGCCTGTATCTTTGACTCAAATACCTTGGTGTCGAGTACATAAGCCAAGGAAGCATCATACCCTTTTTTGACATACCTCATGTCGCCATTGTGAAATCACATCGATAACCCTCATCGATCAGATTTAACCCGGAGCAACTCACCATTCTGACATTTTAGCATAATATATTTCTATCTACAATTTACTACTGCATCATGCTGGGTTAGCCAATCCATGCCCAATATCATGTCAAATTCATCAAATGGCAGTAACATCAAATCAGCCGGGAAACAATAACCTCTTACCATCAGTGGACAATTTTTACAAATTTTATCCACCAAAACAGATTGACCCACGGGGTTCGATACTTTAACCACAAATTCAATAGGTTCAATAGATAAATCTTTAACACATGCAAGCTTTATAAATATATATGAATGAGTAGAACCGGGATCAATTAATGCAACAATATCAGTGTCAAGTAAAGAAAATGTACCAATAATAACATCTGGTGCTGAGGCATCTTCTCTGGCATGAATGGCGTATGTCCTAGCAGGTGCTCGTACCTCAGGCCTGCCTGCAGTATCTTTTGTAGCTCATCGACTACCATTGACATTACTGGATGGTCGAGGTGGTCTACCTCTCGAAACTGGATTACTCGACTTCGATATCTGTTCAGCTTCTTTTTCACCTCTTTCTGAACAATCTCTAAGGAAATGGTTGAGAGAACCACATCGGTAACAAGCCCCACTCTTTAATCGACATTCACCAAAATAGATTTAATTACAGTACTGGCATCTCTGCTTAGGAGTGTCAACACTGCCAACACTGGTCACTGATGGAGTGGAAGGTCTTGGATTAATGCGTTGAGAACCTCGCTCTCTGCCCGAATACCCAGTGGTTGAGGTAGAATGATCCTGGTACTTCTTTAATTTCTTTGGAGCAGAAAGTTGAGATTTTCCCATAGGTCTTTTACTAAAAATTCGAGCTTCCCTCTCAGCCTGTTTCTTCTCTTTGTTCAATTCTTCTGCTTTATAATCTCTCTGCCAATGTAGCAAACTCTCAAATTTCAAGAATTCTGATCAATAGCTTGATGTCTTCATTAAACCCTTTTTCGAATCATTTACACATTTCAGCTTCTGACTGTACCCATTCTCGAGCATATTTACTCAATCGAATAGATTCTCTTTCATACTCAGATACCGATCTATTGCCCTGTTTCAGCTTAAGAAAGTTTTTTCTTTTCTGGTCAAGGAACCTCTAGCTGATATATTTCTTTTTAAATTCATTCTGAAAGAACTCCCATGTAATTTCTTCTTTCGGAACAAATGAAGCTTTAGTATTCCACCAATGATAAGCCGTGTCTTTTAGCAGTGAGAAGACACATTTCAGACATTCCTCTGGTGCACAAGATAGTTCCTCCAAAACCCGAGTAGTATTATCTAACCAGAATTCAGCCCGTTCGGAATCATCATCAACTGCTGCTTGGAATTTTTTGGCCCCATATTTTCAAATTTTATCTACTGGAGCTTTTCCTTTTCTGACAGATTCAGTACTTGTACCCTTGAGGATCTCGGGAACTGGTGGAGAAATAGGAGGGGGAGCTTGAAGTTGCTGCACTACAGGGTTAGTTCTTAAATATTGATTAAACTATTCATTCATTATTTGAAAGAAGGCTGTTTTTGCCTCCTCCCCTCGACCCTCTGTCTCGGGCCTTCTACTACTAGTTTCTTCTCTTTGTACTAAAGTCGGAGCATGACTCCCAGCTTCCTCAGATTGAGCTCTGTCGGATGACATTACTATAAGAAAAACACATTTTAAAAGGTAAGGAGATATCACACTATCAATAAAAATTTAAATGGCATGTATAGCTAATTCCGTATTTGCTACATCGATCCTAGAACCTACTAAATCGTAGCTCTGATACCAACAAATGTAATACCCCCTACCTGTATTCATTGCTGGAATAGGGTAGGAGGTATTACCGGAGTTCACGAATTAAAATTTTTTTTAACTCAATATAACCCCTTTATAGATATCTAACCTTCCCTGTAATTTTAAACCAAAAACAATCCACATCAACCAATCCAATTCAACATATTTTCAAGATAGATTAATGCATATAAATTCATCTATATTTATAATATAACGTCATCACATACCAAAACCAGGTCTGTTAACGATACCAATGGCTAACTTTACATTCATTTCATGTGAACATTTACTTTATTAGCATATACATGCCATTGATTTCCAAAATAAAGTTTCTTGATATCCGAAATTTTGAAGTTGATAGTGTGATGTGTCCCTGACTAAATCTGACCTCCGAGCTCTTAACACTACAAAACAAGGAAAAAGGGAAATAGGGTAAGCACTTTGTGCTTAGTAAGCTCATGTAACAAGAATTATACTTACATAATATTTTTAATACAATGCAATAAACATTCAAATATCCATTCAATACATTATTATCCTAACATGCACAAACTCAACATTCAAGTTAGTACAAAAATTTCCATGTGTCAATAATATATATACCATGATTGATGAACTCATCAATACCATGGTTTCCATTCCCTTATTATTTTTCCATATTTATCCCATTGAATTTCTTAAAATTTCGATGGATTTTCAGAGGTACACTTTTAGTGTACGATTCTGGGTTCGTAAATTCATATTCATGTGCGCACATTTCTAGTTCAGAGAGCACACTCCCGCGAACCTCATCCTTATAGAAGGATTACTAGTCCAGGCTAAATCCCCTGTAATATAAACTCATAGAGTATTGTCGGGATTACCAGTCCAGGCTAAATCCCCTACAACGACAATTACTTTAATGAGCTTGGATCTGAATTACCAGTCCAGGCTAAATTCAGACCCTAATTTGGATTACCTGTCCGGGCTAAATTCATTTTACACATATTATTCAGGAGGGCTATATCAGGATAGGATCACCCGTCCGGTCTAGATCCTTTTTATCATCAATTCTTTTTCAGAGATCCATCGAATTTTCCTTTCATTCAACTAGGATTTCTTCCCCTTTTTATCAAATATATCAATGTTTTATCAATTTTCATACAATGAACATTCAAATTATATTCACATCAATAACATACATTTTAAGCATATAAAAATATAATTCAAGTTACATGAACTTACCTCGATACTTGTTCGTATACACAAATCTACTGATCCCGAACTTTTTCTTTTCCTCGATCTAGCTTCGCATTTGAATTTTATGGATCTAAATAAATAAATTTAATTATCAATTTAATACATTTCATGTTCATATACAACATTCTCTATAATTCAACTATTATTTATAGTTCATTCAAAGTTATCTACTTGAGTCATAGTCATTAAATTATTTTTATCTTAAGTTACAGAACTCCAAATTAGGATATGATAATTTTCCCTGAAACTAGACTCATATACCTTATTACCATAAAATTTTAAAAAATTTTGGTTTAGCCAATAAGTACAGTTTATTCTTTAAAGTCACCCCTGTTCTGCTATCTGACAGTTCTGACCCTTCTTTACTAAAAATTAATTATCTCTTCATAAAGGGTTCAAATGATGTTCTCGTTTGTTTCTTTTGAAAATTTATTACCATAAATTTAAGTCCCTAATTATTTCTCTTCAATGTTTTATGATTTTTCAAAGTCAGAACAGGGGAACCCGAATTCATTCTGACCTTGTCTCACAAAATTCATTATATCTCATGATTTACAGATCCATTTCTTACACCGTTTCTTCTATGAGAAACTAGACTTAATAATATTTAATTCAATTTTGTTCATGTTCTAATTCGATTTCTACAATTTATGGTGATTTTTCAAAGTTAGTCTGCTGCTGCTGTCCAATATTGTTTTAGTGCAAGCTGTTTATTACCATTTTTCCCCTAAGCTTTTAATAAATAATAATTTCGTCCCTACTCAATTAGCCTCTCAATTGAGCAGATTTTTCTCAATTAACACTTTATTCTATCACTTTAAACTACCTTTGGGAATCAAAATTTCAGCACTAGACTTTAATTCCAAACATTTTCACAATTAGGTCCTCAAAATCAATTTCTATTGAAATGACCTAATAAAGTCATCTTATAAACAAATTAAAGCTTAAATTTCATGCTATTTCATAATAAAATTACAGTACTCAACCATGGTGACTTTCAATTTCATCCATGAAATAAAAAACTAATGAATTTAATAGTAAGACCTTGTTGTAAAAGTCTTAGAAACACAAAAATTACAAGAAAAAGGCAAGGATTAACTCACTTGGTGCAAAAATTATGAAATACCAGCTTATAGAACCCCTCCTATGGCGTTTTGGCTAATGAGAATGAAGAAAAATGAAGAGAAATCTAGATATTTCCTATTTAGTCCTAGCTTTATTTAGTTAATTTTGCAATATTCCAATTTTCCCTTAATTTATCAATTTTCCTATTGATTTCATGCCCTTGCCGTCCAGCCCAAATAAATTTTGGGTCTAATTTCCTTTTAAATCCCTTCTCATTAGACATTTAAGCTATTTAATCATTCTAGCAACTTTTATACCTTTTCTAATTTAGTCATTTTCATTTAATTACCTACCCAAACGTTAAAATTTTCTAACGAAATTTTAATACCACATCACTAACATTTTATAAATATTTATAAAAATATTTTCTACTCATTTTTCCGAGATCAAGGTCTCGATGCTTTGTGTTTACCCAATTCCTTCAATTATTCCTTTTTTTCTAACTAACCACTAAATCAGTAAAATTTTTTTATCGATATTTTCATACGATTTTCCTATTATATAAATATTCATGCAAAAATATTAATTACAAAACACTGTTCCGATAACCTTGAATTTAGGCCATTACAGACTCCTTGGTATCTGGCTCAGTTGGCTATTCTTGCTCACCTTGATTCAGCTCATGCACCTTCTCTACTAATCTGTCAAGATCATAATCTGTAATTCATCCTCGAACATATCGCCCCTTCAGATTTGCTTGTGTTTTAACACGGGCCATTAAGCAGTGAGAGTGATTAATGATGGGAAATAAGCACTTCCTGCCTTCTTTTTAGCATAATCATGAATCTTCTTGAGAATAATTTTCCCAACTTTAATGGACTTTTCTGTCAAGATTGCATATTATAAAAGCATCCGTTCCATCGATATGGTGGAACTATGTGAGATAGGCATAAAATTGTAGCGAATGAAATAAAACCATACCTTTGCTACTGGTTTTAGGTATTCCCTTTAGCAAGAATGGCTCCTATACTTTCCTATAATCCATTGGGATCCCGGATTAGTCACAACATCAAGCACTTGTTAAAGAAAATCCCAATTGATGTTGTTCATCATAGGGTAGTACTCATCTTCTTCAACATCAGGTAAGTTAGACAAATCATTGATGGATTTAGAAGTAAGAGGTACCTTTTTCTTTCTAACGATGACTTCAGTAGCATCCTGCATAGTCAAACTAGCATAGAATTCTCGAACTAGTTCATCATTAGGAAGTGAACGAGCATCACAAAATCGTTCCCACTTGAGAGCATTGATTTTTTTCTAATCAGTATAGGAACAACTATCAAATCATTACTCTTCAAGTTAAAACCTTTTTCCGGCATCATTGGTTGATGCTTAAAGATTGAATCAAATCTCTCTTTCACTTCTTCATCAATCAAAATCGGGTTTTTAAGAGTAGTCTTTGAAGATCTGGTTCTTTTCTGAGACATGGTATCTTTTCTTGAAAATGGGCAAAGTTTTTGCACAAAGAAAAGGAAAGAAATCAACAAAGTGGTAAAGACTTGGTATGGCAAAAATCGGGCGATGGCAAGGATGGTGCGGCAGCAACGATAGCCTGCGACAGTAATAGCAGTGTGTGGCGATGACAACAGCGATGTGCGGCAGCAAAGTTGGTGCTTCAGCAATCTTTTTGGGGCTGCAATAGGTGATTTTGGAAAAAAAGGGCAGAGAACTAGGGTTTTTTTCGGGATTTAAGGTTGACGGCATAAAAGGGAGATTTAGGGTTTTTTAGTGTTTAAGCAAATTGCTTTCAAGGATATGAAAATTAGTAGAATGGAGAGGGATTTATATAGGGAAAAATTAGGGAAACATGTAGCAAAAATTTAGCTACATTAAGGTTACTTAGGCTGCAAGTAATGGGAATGGTGGCAAGGTATAGATTTTTCCCTCCTTTTTGCTGTCTTGGGCTCAAACTAAGACTGTATCTACAAATTTACTAAAAAAAATTGATTAGTACTTGGGCCAAATTTGACCCCCTTTATTAACATAAAAATTTAAAATTTAAACAAATGAAAAAAAATTAAATCTTAATTAGAAAATTTCTTCTTAACAAATTACATTAAATTAATTCCCAGGAAATGTTAAAGGGGTCACAGCGGTTGATCGCGTGATTCGTAACAAGTAATAAATATTTATAATGAAGATCAAACCTAGACTAACTATTATCATGACGAAAAGGCAAGCGTACCTATCGAACAATAGTATAGAAATGGCAAGACCGGGATAACGTACCCAAGGGAACCAAAAGTACTAGTAATAACTATCTTTTTATTTTTTAACCTAAAAATAAAGAGGGGTTGTTTATTAAACTAATTAACTAAACTAGTTGACTAATTAAACTAAAGCAAAGAGAGAATTTGGAAAAGGACTTGAAGAAAAGCAATTGATAAAGATGACACCCAAGGAGGAATCCACCTAGATTTCACTTGTTATCTAACTCTGAACCAGACGATTTATTCACTTGACTTGATCCGTGAGACTCCCTAACCTATATTATTATCTCTTTCGAGACTAATAACGTCTAACCCTCAGTTGAATTAATTGAAATATCTTTCTTAATTAAAATCACTAGGGAAGCAGTAAATCGATCTATGGACTCCCATATTAGGTTTCACCCTAACCCGATAAAATCTTGTAACCCTATTTCTAGGCGTTCAATCAACTCCGCTTAATTATGCCAAATCTACTCTTAAATAGGGACTTTTTCTCCTCTGCATAAGTACATCAAATCATGAATAAATACTTGGAATATTAACTCAAGCATTAAGAACACATAATTAAGAACAAATCAAGTATTTATCATACAGTTCAGATAATAATAACAAGATCCATCATAGGTTTCAGCCCCCTTAGGTATCTAAGGGGTTTAGTTCATAATAAAATAAGAGTACATCTCAAAAGCATGAAAATAACAAAACATAAAGAAAACTCTAAAACCCCTGAAGGAATTTTGAGAGAGATCTTTAGTCTTGGAGTAGCTCCGGCTTTTGGGATGGATCGCCTGGCTTCCTTCAAGTAATTCCCGGCGTGTGGTTTTGTACTCCAGAAAAATTCTGGAGGGAGGCCCCCTTCTAAGTCATACTTAGGGTGTTTATATAGGCTTTGGATTGGCTTTCTTCCTCTCTAAGTATCCTTTTCCGTGTAGAATATCACTTCTTGAAAAAGGGACATGCCCGTGTGCGACGGCTATGTGACGTGATTGCCAGGCCGTGTTCGATTCGTTAAATTGCACACGACCGTGTGGGTTAATGGCCAGGCCATGTGAATCGTGAAAACCTTAGTTGACACCCTCGAAAGACACGGGCGTGTGAGTTGCCCGTGTGGCAAGGCTTAGGCCGTGTCATCTTCTCGATTTGGTCTGTTTTGTCCCTTTTTGGGCTCTTTTTGGATCCTTTTGACTCTTGGTGCTCTCCTGAGTATAAAACATGAAATAACTGGATTAAGAGCACCAAAATCCACAAATCTAGTAATAAACATTCATAAATATGCTAAGTATTTGGGGAAAAAATATGTATAATTTGGCGTTTATCAAATACCCCTACACTTAAGCATTTGTTTGTCTTCAAGAAAAACTCTCATTTACTGCTAGAATTCATTCCTTTCAATCACATAATCATTACTGATAATGTTACAAATTATTCCACGGAAAATCATACAGTGAGAATTCAACTATAGGGGCATTAAATGCCTCAAACAATCTAAATCGAATATTTTGATAATAAAATCATAGGTAATCTCCTTCCTCTAAGTAATTAACTTTAGTCCTAAATATACAAGAGATGACATCCTCACTAAAGATTTACTCAAATCACTCAAAGTGTTTAAGGTTCAAGATTAAGCACTCTATTGTTTAACATGAGAAGTTATTACCATAGGCTTGCATGAAAATCAAATCTCCACCACTTGTAAATGATATGATACACAAATCAAAAGGTCTTTGCATGGTTGTAATGGGGTTTAGGTTACGGGTATGGATACAAGCTGAAAGAAAAAGGTTAGAATCGAGATAATTTAATATATTATCCCACTATCAAAAACTTAATTACTGAATCACAAACAAATATCTAGAACTATATTACATGAGCCCCTCCTTTTTTTTTAGAACAAATCAAGTTAATACAATATCGAAATCATACTTCACGATTCAGTAACAAAAAATGGTGAACATAGTGAGGTAACAAATTTAATCTCGATAAAAAAAAAGTAAATTAAGTAAGAGGATTTCAACAATAATGGGTTAATGGGTTAATAATGAGGGTTACTTAATAAAAAGGGTTAGTAGGCTCAAGGTGGTTCTCTAAGGGTTTGATTATATGAGAAGGCTTTTTATGGAGGAAGTTGGTTAAATCCTAAGTGCCTTTATCATCTCAGTATATCAAATCATACGTGTGATCTCGACATGCATAATCGAAGCAAGTTCTAAAATAACAGTTTAATGTTGACACACTCAAACCACAGAAGAAGTGA
Source organism: Gossypium arboreum (assembly GCF_025698485.1). Taxonomy (NCBI): domain Eukaryota; kingdom Viridiplantae; phylum Streptophyta; class Magnoliopsida; order Malvales; family Malvaceae; genus Gossypium; species Gossypium arboreum. The sequence goes on from NC_069071.1 coordinate 12,026,943, forward strand.
GCAAGAAAGAAAACTATATGCTCAAAAGGCATAAAAATCTCACCAAAAATTTGGGTTTTTGATATTATTCCTATATACTTAAGATTTCAAGATAATACCTCAGTTTAGGAAAATAATCTAAAAATTTTAGTTCTCAAAATATCAACTTATCATGCTTGATTCTCTAATGTCCTATAATCAAATAATCATGCATAATTCCCATGGTCTAATTCATGACATGTCAACAATAATTATAGATCAATGAAAATTCATTCGATCAATATTATGAGAAAATCACTAAAGCACAAGACCAAATTCAGGGATTTGAGAATAATGCAAAAAGTTAGGCATCATGTTCATATTCACCCCCCACACTTAAGATGTATATTGCCCTCAATGTACAAAGAGATAATATTCAAAATAAAGAAAATCATAAGAGGGAAAGAGGTGAAACTTCCTGATTTATGGATGCAGAGCTTGATTCTAAGGCTAGAGTGTTTGGGGAAAGTGGTAGATGCCACTGTTCTTTGCTAGATGAAGAAATTGAATCATTGAACATGGAACTCGTGAGGTATTGTTCCCTATTTGTTTCCTCATTCCGTAAAATATTCCTAGCAGCTTTGCTTGGAAGTCTGTAGAATCATGAAGAGCTTATTAAGAGGGGGTGTGGAAGAGAGCGTAGTGGGATTACTTGTTAGAAATACCAGAAAAAATGAAGAAAGTATAATTTACTAATATAGATATGTCTTTCAAAAGAGAATAAAAATTGAAATAAAAATAAAAATAAAAATAAAAAGATAAGAGGATTCAATGATCCTCGTCAGTGGGGCCCTCAGGTGGTGGCGTTGGAGCGGCGATGTGAAAGTGCTGGCACAGCTGTTGCATCATGGCCTGCATGTCGTCCATCTGTTTATCATGTCACTGATCTCGCTCGTGAATCATCTCGAACTATGTAGTGCAATATTGCTTGAAGTGAGTGAGTTGGTCGGAAAGGTGTGCCAATGAATCAGCCGCATGAACTGGTCACTCCCTAAGTGGCGTGGTAGAAGGCTCCTCGTGTTGTGGAGGGACATCATCAGGAACGTCCTCAAGATCCTCGTCGTCAATGGCATGAGTGAGATGATAATGAGGAGGATCAGTCCCCCGTTGGCGCTCGATCATCCTCATGTGTAACATAGTCGTGATGAACTGTAGGGACATCTGACCTATCAGTGTAAGCACTGATGACTGAGCCACGGTGTTGAGGAGGCCGAAGTGTCTGGTGAGGCATGTCACGTAGGTGCCGATAGAGATTACTCCCTTTCAATGTCGTTTGGTCTGATGGCGAATGGAAAAATCGATGAAGTAGGCCAAGTCAGTCACGTGTGCATTCGCCATGCACCATAAATAGTAGGCGTCGTGGGTGATGATGACGCTGGTGCTCTCTCTTCTTCCTATCAAGGTGTGGGCCAATATGGCATGGAGATAGCGTAGGGAAGGGGCAAGAGCTGAGGCCTTCGAGCGGCTGGGGTCGTAAGTGGAGGAGAGTGGTGCCAAAGCCTTCCAGCACAAGGAGGGAGAAATGTGGATATTGCGTGGTAGTGCATTCATGTCCTCCTCCATAAACTTATCGGTGTAAAGTCCCAGAGCGACTCCAAACTTTGGGACACTCATCGCGCAAACTAGACCTCTTAATCGGAATTGAATGCACCGGGGTTGTCATTGTTCGTCATCACCACCTGTAGATGAAAAGTAGAGCATAATTCTAAAGTTAGCTCTAAATAAGTGGGTTCAGTAATAGTGAAGAACCGTTCCCATGGGTCTGTGGACAGGAGGGCGCGGATAGCATCAGCTAGCTGGACTTGCTCCACGGCAGCCCAATGGATGCAACGACCTGTAGTGAGGGGTTGCGCGCGTAGTGTCTGAAATAGCTCTTCCCGTGAAGCTTGCAGAAATTCAATGAACGGGTGCCGAACTTCGACTGTAGCACGTACCGAGGAAGAACCCGGTCCCCTACGTCTGTTTAAGGATGGGACTGCGGCCTTCTTACCTCTCGATGATGACATAGCATACCTGAAAATGTATGAGCATTGATAGAATATTATGACAATAGTTCCAAAATGTGTTAACATTTAACAATATTAAGCGAGAGCTGAAAAATTTATATGACTATTCAGAAACATTTACTTGAAGCAAAGATGCATCAGCAGTTAAGCAAGGATCCTAAAACTAGTATATGTTATTTAGTAGCTTAAACAATTCAAATGTAGCAAATTCCTAAATTATTCAGAAACAAATTGGTAACAGTAACAATATCTTTGTAAGGCATAGAGAATACCAATGTAGCAGCAAAAATTGGAAAAAACAAGGGTAAGAAAGTGAACCAAAAGCTATGTAGGATGGCGCACGGGCGTGTGTCGTGGGGGTACAGTCGTGTGGAGGAAAAATGGAGGGAAAAGAGATGGGAAAGTGAGGATTAATGCAAGGGGAATTTTAGGATGGTTTGGGGGTTGGGGAAATAAGAATCTGGAGAATGGTGGCCGGAATAGGGATTAAGGAGTGGAGAAGAGGAGATTTCAGCTAGGGTTTTGAAAGGGGGAAGAAGATGAACAGTGGTTTACTTATATAGGGGAGGGCCACATGGGCTAGCACCACACTCGTGTCCTCTGAAAGTGAGCCCGTGTTTTTCAAATTTTACAATTTAGGTCATGCCCGGCTACTATCCCACGCCCGTGTGTCTTGGGCGTGTGTGGCACATGGCCATGTCGCACGGTCGTGCCTAGCTTTGTTTTCTTCTCCCACGCCCGTGTGTTAGGGTACCACGCCCGTGTATTATTATCCATGGCTTAACGGCACGGGCGTGTCTCACGGCCGTGTCGAAGAAATAGAATCAAGCCTTGCCCCTGGCACGCCCGTGTTTTTCTATTCCCACACCCGTGTTCAGCCATTAAGTTCACCCATGGCCATGTCGCATAGCCATGGGGATTTATCGTATCCCGTGTTTTGGGGAAATCATGTCTTGCTTCCACACGACCGTATTGCACGATCGTGTCTCTTCCTCTATTTGGCCACGGCTTTAGGCACGCTTGTGTGCCTGTCCGTGTGTACTGAAAAAATTTGCAATTCAAAGATAAAGTTAATGATTTAAAGTGTTAGAAATTAAAAATAAAGAAATCAAAATATGTTAGTGCTCGGGTTGCCACCTGAGAAGCGTATATTTATAGCCTAAGCTAGACTTACCTCTCTAGTGAATGGTCAGGGTGGTTCGAGGAGTTTATACTCCTCATTCCTGCTATCAATCTCATCAAAATAAGGTTTTAATCGAGTTTTGTTTACCTTAAAAGTGCGGAATTTGGGATGACTCACCTCTACCGTACCGAATGAAAAAATACTGAGTACTATAATAAGGATTTCCTCATTCAGTGTGGTAGTGACAATGTGAGGATCTACGACATCTAGTAAGACTTTATCACCAACCTTAAGTTTCTTTGGAGAGGTATCGGGCTCATTTTGGCATAGTTTCAGTTTATCTTGTGTTCTCAGTTTATGTGCTCGCCATTCGTCTAGCTCCTCTATCCGTAGCCTTCGTTCTTCATGAATGTTTCCTCTATCATTTCTAGAACATGGCTCGTGAACTTCTTTGAAGCTCAATTTCTGCAAATTCATATTGTCAGTTTTAGTAGATTGGTGTAGACCATTACCTTCAATGTTTTATATGATGCCAGAATTGCGAGCTTGAAGGGTAATCGTTTTGTCTCACACACAAAGTGTAAGCTCACCTGTGGCAACATTAATAACTATTTTAGCAGTTGCTAAAAAGGGCCTCCTTAAAATCAAAGGGGTGTTATTATCCTCTTCTATGTCAAGAAAAACGAAATCAACGGGAAATATGAACTTATCTACTTTCACTAGTACATCTTCAATAATACCCTTGGGAAATCTTATAGTTTTATCTGCCAATTGAATGCTCATCCTAGTTTGTTTAGGTTTCCCAAGACCTAGTTGCTTAAACATTTTGTAAGGCATGACGTTAATATTAGCCCCTAAATCAGCTAATGCATGACTTATATCTAAACTACAGATTAAGCAAGGGATTGTAAAATTGTAAAACTCCCTGGACCTTTCAATTTGTAGGGTAGCTTATTCTGTAGAATAGCTGAGTAGATTGCGTTTAGCTCCACATGCGACACTTCGGCCAACTTTTGCTTATTTACTAAAAGCTCTTTTAAAAATTTCATTGCATTTGGCATCTGCGACAAAGCTTCAATAAACGGTAAGTTAATATGTAATTTTTTCAAAAGTTTGAGGAATTTACCGAATTGTTCGTCTGAGAGGTCTTTCCTTGTCGTGTTAGGGTATGGGACATGAGGTCTATATTCTTCATTCACCATTTTGTTATGACTTACCTCACTTTTATCTTTGCTCACCACAGTTTCTTACATCAATTCTGGCTTAGGTGCAATAAATCCTCCCTTATCTTGAGTACTAATTGTGTTGAGGTGTTCCCTTGGATTAGGTTTAGTATTACTTGGTAAGCTACCTTGTGGTCGTTCGGAGATTAGTTTGGATAGCTGGCCTATCTGAGTTTCGAGCCCTTGGATTGGTGCTTGTTGGTTCTTAAGTGCTGTCTCGGTATTTTGGAAACGGGTTTCTAACACCTAGATAAATTTAGAGAGCATCTCTTCAAGGTTTGGTTTCTTCTTTTATTGATAAGGTGGCTATTGAAAACCCTAAGGATTTTGTGGCTTTTGATTCCCTTGACCACCCCAAGAGAGATTTGGGTGGTTCCTCCAACCTGCATTATAAGTATTACTGTATGGGTTATTTTGAGATCTAAAGTTATTGTTACCCATATAGTTGACTTGTTCCTCGTCAGTTGTGGGATTGAAGGATTGATATTCTGTATTCACACCTCCTCCACTTGAGTCACACCTCATTACTGGATGTACCTGTATAGAACCAAGTAAACCATCAATCTTTTTAATGAGAAGTTTTACCTGATTTGACAGCATAGTAAATGAGTCGACGTTATAAACGTTGGCTGTTTTTGTTGGCTTGGTCCTCATGACTTGCCTTTGATAATTATTCAGTGACATTTCTTCAATGAACTCATAAGCCTCTTTAGGAGTTTTGTTGTTAATGGTTCCTCCAGCAGCTGCGTCAATCATCTCTCTTATCGAGGGATTCACACCATTGTAAAATGTTTGAACTTGCAGCCATAGAGGTAACCCATGGTGAGGGCACCTTTGCAATAGATCCTTGTATCTCTCCCATGCATCGTAAAGTGTTTCTAGTCCATGTGCACGAAAGAAGAGATATCATTACGTAACTTAGCCGTTTTAGCTAGCGAAATATTTTAGTAGAATTTTTTCGGTCATTTGTTCCGAAGTAGTGATGGACCCTCGTGGTAACGAGTTCAACCACTGTTTAGCTTTATTTCTTAGTGAAAACGGGAATAACTGAAGGCGAATGGCATCATCAGAAATGCCATTAGTTTTGAAAGTGTCGCAAAACTCCAGAAAATTCGCCAAGTGAGCGTTGGGATCCTCATCCTGCAAACCATCAAACTGAACAAATTGTTGTATCATCTGAATTGTGTTAGGTTTTAGTTCAAAATTATTCGCAGCAATAGTAGGTCTAACTATACTTGACTGAGTTCCTGTTAAAGAAGGTTTAGCATAGTCATACATAGTACGTGGAGCAGGATTTTGATTAACCGCAATTGCAGGAGGCAGTTGGTTGCCTTGGTTTTCAGCCATCTCTTCGGTTGGGGGTTGAGTATCGTCTTCTTACTCGTTCTCCGTGTATCTTAAGCTTCGCCTTATTTCCCTTTGGTTTTTACGAACTGTGCGATCGATTTCTTCGTCAAGCAATAATGGTCCCGACGGGTTTCTTCTAGTCATAAACTATGAAAACTTGCCAAGAGAAGGAAAAAGAAAGTTAATAAATAATAATAAAATTAAATTAAATTGCAAGAAAAATAAATGGATAAAGTAATAAAAATTGAGTGTTCCTAATATTTCAGTTCACCGGTAACGACACTAAAAACTTGATCGCGAGGCTTCATGATAGGTTTTAAATATTTGTAATTACTCGTTCTTGAACTAACTATTATCGTGATGTAGGCAAGTGTACCTATCGAACAGCAGTATAGTTTTAGCAAGACTGGGTTGTTAAACCCAAAAGAACTAAAAGTACTAGTAATGATTATCTTTTTATTATCTAGCCTAAGAATAAAGAGGTTTTGTTTTAATTAACTAATTATCTAAACTAAGAACTCATAGAGAAAAGAATTGGGGAATTGCTTTTGGGAAAATCGATTGAATGAAGATAATACCTAAGGAAAAATCCACTTAGACTTTACTTGTTATTCTGGCTCCAAATCAGATGTTTATTCATTCAACTTGTTCCGTAGAGATTCCTAAGTTATGTTATTATCCTTATTCAAGACTAACAACGTCTAATCCCTAGATTGAATAACCGGGACTTTTCTCTAATTAACACTTTAGGGTTGCATTAACTCGATCTATGGATCCCCTTATTAGGTTTCACCCTAATTCGACAAAATCTTGTCACCTTATTTCTAGGCGTGCAATCAACTCCGCTTAATTATGAAAAAAGTACTCTTAGACAGGGTCTATTCCTCCTCTGAATAAGAGCATGTCTTGAATCAGTATCCTAGGAATCAAAGCAAGAATTAAGAACACATAATTAAGAACAAGTTAAATATTTATCATACGATTCAAAAAATAATAACAAGATTCATCTTAGGTTTCATTCCCCTTACGTATTTAGGGGATTTAGTTCATAACTAATTAAGAAAACATCTCAAAGAATACAAAACATAAAGAAAACCCAAAACTCCTGAAGGGAAATTGAGGAGAGATCTTCAGTCTTGATGATGGATCCAGCTTCTAAGATGGATCAATGGCTTCCTTGGAATAATTCCTTCTGAGATGGATCAATGGCTTCCTTGGAGTAATTCTTTACCTTCTATTCTCCATCTCCTTTTTCCTCATTCTCTAGGGTGTATTTATAGGCTTTGGAATGCCTAGAAGCCCTCAAAAGTGGCCTTTTCTGAATTGGACTTAACTTGGGCTCGGCAGGGACACGCCCGTGTGCGATTACTTTAGGTCGTGTTCGAGCCTATTAGAATGGCACGAGCATGTGCTATACCCGTGTGAGTTGTGCTCCAATTCTGCCAGATTGACACGGTCGTGGTCCAGGCCATGTTGATCTCGTACTTTGGCCCATTTTCTCCATTTTTGGCCCGTTTCTCATTCCTTTCGCTCTCCTATGCTCTCCTAAGTATAAAACTTGAAATTAAAGCATTAGGAGCATCGAATTCACCAATTCTTATGGAAAATCACCCATAAAATGCATTAAACATGGGGTAAAAATATGTATAAATTACGGTTTATCAAAGGTCTGAATCGAGTATTATTTACCTTAAAAGTTGTGAATACAGTATGTGTTACCTTGACTGTACCATGTGGGAAGATGTTCATTACCGTGAAGGAAGTCTCTCTGTCCGTATTGTGTTCTAAAGTAGCAATTCGGGGGTCATTTTCATCTAGCAATACTTTGTCCCTAACTTTAATTTGCTTTATTTCATCCCTATGTTCATCGAGGTGTCGCTTCTATTTTTCGTGTGCTTTTTGTTTCTCCTTAACCGGTGTTTTCCATTCATCTAGTTCATAGACCTGAAGTCTTCGTTCTTCATAGATGGGTCCTTTGTTGTTACTTGAACATTGCTCATGTATGCTCTTCGAACATGTTTCCTGCAAAGAAGGTTGCACCACATGATTAGTATTAGTAGCATGATTTGTACAACCACCCTCAATATTCGATGTGTTACTCAAATTACGAGCTTGAAGAGTGATTGTTTCGTCACCCACACGAAGTGTGAGTTCACCTATACCAACATCAATAATAGTTTTAGCAGTTGCTAAAAAGGGTCGTTCTAAAATCAAAGGTTTGTTACTATCCTCTTCCATATGTAGAACAACAAAGCCTACTGGATATATAAATTTATCGATTTTAACAAGAATATCTTCAATGATACCCCTAGGAAATCTAATGGTTTTATCAGCCAATTGAATGCTCATCCTAGGTTATTTGGTTTTCCCAAGACCGAACTGTTTAAACATTTTATAAGGCATAACATTAATGCTCTCCTTTAAATCAGCCAATGCTTTATTAACATTTAAGTGATAAACCGTAAATTATACATATTTTTACCCCATGTTTAATGTATTTTATATATGATTTCTCATTAGAATTAGTGCATTCAATGCTCCTAATGCTTTAATTTCATGTTTTGTACTCAAGAGAGCACCAAGATTCAAAATGAGCCAAAAACGAGCCAAAAAGGAACAAAACAGACCAAATCGAGAAGATGACACTGCCTAAGCCTTGCCACACGGACAGCTCACACGCCCGTGTCTTTCGAGGGTGTCGACCAAGGCTTTCACGATTCACACGGCCTGGCCATTGACCCACACGGCCGTGTGCAATTTAACGGATCGAACACAGCCTGGCAATCACGTCACATGGCCGTGTCACATGGGCGTGTCCCTGCTAAGCCCAAGATAAGTCCAATTAGGAAAAGGCCAGTTTGGAGGGTTTCTAGGCTTTCCAAAGCCTATAAATACGCACTAGAGGAGGAGAAAAGGGGAGACGAAGAAGAGGGGTAAGGAATTACCCTAAGGAAGCCGATTGATCCATTTCAGAAGCCGGATTTATCATCAAGACTGAAGATCTCTCCTCAATTCCCCTTCAGGAGTTTTGGGTTTTCTTTATGTTTTGTATTCTTTATTCTTCTGAGATGTTTTCTTATTTAGTTATGAACTAAATCCCCTAAATACCTAAGGGGAATGAAACCTAAGATGAATCTTGTTATTATTTTCTGAATCGTATGATAAATATTTAACTTGTTCTTAATTTTGTGTTCTTAATTCTTGCTTTGATATCCCAGGATACTGATTCAAGACACGCTCTTATTCAGAGGAGGAATAGACCCTGTCTAAGAGTACATTTTCCATAATTAAGCAGAGTTGATTGCACGCCTAGAAATAGGGTGACAAGATTTTTCCAGATTAGGGTGAAACCTAATAAGGGGATCCATAGATCGAGTTAATGCAACCCTAGAGTGTTAATTAGAGAAAAGTCTCGGTTATTCAATCTAGGGATTAGACGTTATTAGTCTTGAATAGGGATAATAACATAACTTAGGGATCTCTACAGAACAAGTTGAATGAATAAATTGTCCGATTCGGAGCCAGAATAACAAGTACAGTCTAGGTGGATCTTTTCTTAGGTATTGTCTCAAGTCAATCGATTTTCCCAAAAGCAATTCCCCAATTCTTTTCTCTGTGTTTTCTTAGTTTAAACAATTAGTTAATTAAAACAAACCCTTTTATTCTTAGGCTAGATAATAAAAAGATTGTTATTACTAGTACTTTTGGTTCCCTTGGGTACGATATCCCGGTCTTGCCATTACTATACTATTGTTTGATGGTGTGCTTCCCTTTTCGTCGTGATAATAGTTAGTCTAGGTTTGATCTTCATTATAAATATTTATTACTTGTTACGAATCATGCGATCACTTAGCTACCAATTAAACAAGGAATCGTAAAACTCCCTGGATTTTTCAACTTGTTGGGTAGCTTATTCTGTAGAACGGCTGAGAAAACTGCATTCAACTCCACATGCGATGCCTCATCCAACTTTCATTTATTTTCTAAAAGCTCCTTTAAAAATTTAACTGTTTTTGACATTTGCGAAAGAGCTTCAATAAACGGTAAGTTAATATGTAATTTCTTTAATAATTTAAGAAATTTACCAAATTGTTTGTCTGTGTGGTCTTTCCTTGATGCTCTAGGGTATGGCGCACGAGGTTTGTACTCTTTACTTACCGGTTTTTGCTCACTGTGGTCCACCTCATCCTTATCATTACTCACCACAATTCCTTGCCTCGGTTCAGGTTCAGGTTCAACTAACCCTTCTTTATTTCAAACGGTAATTGCATTAAGCTGTTCCCTTGGGTGCGATTCAGTGTTACTCGGCAAGTTGCCTTGTGGTTGTTCAAAAATCAATTTAGCAAGTTGGCCTATCTGAGTTTCGAGCCTTTGGATTGACGCTTGTTGATTTTTAAATGCAGTTCCGGTATTCTAAAAATGAGTTTTTGACACCGAGATGAATTTTGTTAGCATCTCCTCAAGATTCAGCTTCTTTTCCTACTGGTAAGGTGGTTGTTGAAAACCTGAGGAATGTTGTGGCCTTTGATTTCCTTGGCCACCCCACGAGAAGTTGGGATGGTTCCTCTAACCTGCATTATAAGTGCTACTGTATGGGTTATTTTGAGGTCTGAAATTATTGTTACCCATATATTGAACTTGTTCCTCCTCGGTTCTAGGGTTGAAGGATTGATATTCTGTGTGTACTCGTCCTCCATTTGAATCGCATCTCATCACTGGATGTACTTGAGTAGAACCATACAAATCGTCAATCTTTTTATTTAAAAGTTCTACCTGGTTAGATAGCATAGTAACCGCGTCGAGGTTGAAAACACTGGCTACTTTTGTTGGCTTTGTTCTCATGACTTGCCACTGATAATTATTCAACGACATCTCTTAAATAAATTCATAAGCCTCTTTAGGTGTTTTATTGTTCAAAGTTCTACCGGCGGCTGCATCGATAAGTTGTCTTGTTGAGAGGTTCACATTGTTGTAAAAAGTCTGAACCTGCAGCCACTGAGGTAACCCATGGTGAGGGCACCTTCTCAATAGGTCCTTGTATCTCTCCTATGCATCACAAAGAGTTTCTAGATCCATCTGCACAAAAGAAGAGATATCATTCCTCAACTTAGCCATTTTAGCCGGCGGAAAATATTTAAGTTGAAATTTTTTGGTCATTTGTTCCCAAGTAGTGATTGACCCTCGTGGTAACGAGTTCAACCGCTGTTTAGCATTATTCCTTAATGAAAAGGGAAATAACTGAAGACGAATGACATCATCAGAAACGCCATTGATTTTAAAAGTGTTGTATCAAACTGAACAAACTGTTGTATCATTTGGATCGTGTTAGGTTTTAGTTCAAAATTATTTGCAGCAATAGCAGGCCTAACTATACTCGATTCAGTTCCTGTTAAATTAGGTTTAGCATAATCATACATAGTACGAGGAGTAGTATCCTAATTTACTAGGTTCGTAACAGCCACAGGAGGTAGTGGATTATTATTATGATTATCAGCCATCTCCTCGGTTGTGGTTTGAATGTCGTCCTCTTGCCCTTCTTCTATGTATTGTAGACTTCGCTTTATCTCTCTTCGATTTCTACTAACTATGCTTTCGATCTCACTATCAAAAAGTAGAGGTCCTGACGGGTTTCTTCTAGTCATAAACTATAAAAACCTGCCATAAGTAAATAAAAGAAAATTTAGTGATATAAACAAAAATTAAAATAAAAATTAAATTGCAATAAAGTAAATGGCTAAAGTAATAAAAATCAAGCGTTCCTAATATCTTAGTTCCCCAGCAATGGCACTAAAAACTTGATGTTGCGTGATAAGTTTTATATTTATGATTGACCGTACTTGAAACCTAACTATTATCACGATAAAGGCAAGTGCACCTATTGAACAGTAGCATAGCTTATAGCAAGACCGAAATGTTGAACCCACAGGAACTAAAAGTACTAGTATTAACCTTCTTTTTATTATCTAACCTAAAAATAAGAGGATTTGCTTTATCTAAACTAATTAACTAAACTAAGAATGCACAAGAAGTAAATTGAGGAAATACTTTTGGGAAAACTAATTGATTTAGACAATACCCAAGGGGAATTCCACCTAGACTTCACTTGTTATTTGACTCTGAATTAGACGATTTATTCACTTGACTTGATCCGTAAAAATCCCAAATTTATATTATAATCTCTCTCGAGACTAACAACGTCTCACCCTAGGTTGATTAATTGAAATCTCTTTCTAATTAAAACCCCTAGTGTTGCATTAACTCGATCTATGGATTCCCTTATTAGGTTTGACCCTAATCCGGCAGATTTATGTCACCCTATGTCTAGGGGTGCAATCAACTTTGCTTAATTATGCTAGATCTAGTTTTAGATAGGGACTTTTGCTCATCTGAATAAGCACATTAATACTTGAATCAATATCCTGGAATATCAAAGCAAGAATTAAGAACACATAATTAAGAACAAATCAAGTATTTATTATATAATTCAAAAAATAATAACAAAATCTGTTTTAGGTTTCATTCCCCTTAGGTATTTAGGGGATTTAGTTCATATGTGTAAAAGAAAACATCTCAGAAGAATAATGATAACAAAACATAAAGAATCCCAAAAACCCCTGAAGGAAATTGAAGGGAGATCTTCAGTCTTGAAGGGGAATCTGACTTCTAAGATGGATCAATCGGCTTTCTTTGAGTAATTCCTTGCCTCCTGCTCTGTGTGTCCTCTAGGTGCCCTTCTAGGGTGTTTATATAGGCTTTAGAATGTTTCCAAACCCTCAAAAGTGGCCTTTTTCTAGCAGAACTAGACTTGGGCTCGTCAGGGACACGCCCGTGTGGGGTGGCTTAGACCGTGTTAGAGTCTGCTAAATAGGCACGGGTGTGTGGTCTACCTGTGTGAGGAAGTCCAAGCCGTAATGATTTCCAACGTTGACCCATTTTCTCTATTTTTGGCCCGTTTCTCGCTCTTTTTACCCTCCTATGCTCACCTAAGTATGAAACATGAAATTAAAGGATTAGAAGCATCAAATTCCACAAATCTAATGATAATTCATCCAAAAATATGCTTAAGCATGGGAAAAATATGTATAAATTACGAATTATCAAGTATCCAACGAACTAGCCTCAATTTTGCATCTTTTTTCGTGAGCAAGTATTTAATGGCTGCATGGTCAGTAAATACTGTAACTTTGGTACCTATAAGATATGAGCGAAATTTGTCAAAAGAAAAAACTATGGCAAAGAGTTCCTTTTCAGTTACCGTATAATTGACTTTGGCCCCCGTCAATGTTCTACTTGCATAGTAAATAGGGTGAAACACTTTGTTTCTTCTTTGATCCATCACAGCTCCAACGACATAATCACTTGCATCGTACATCAACTTAAAAGGTGAGATCCAATCAGGTGTAATGATTATTGGGGCTGAGATTAACCATTTTTTTAGATCTTCAAAAGCTTTCAAACTTGCTTTGTTGAAATCAAACACTGTATCTTTCTCTAACAACAAACACAACGGTTTAGAAATTTTCAAGAAATCTTTGATAAACCTTCGGTAAAAACCGGCATGGCCTAAGAAACTTCTGACTCCTTTCACATTTATTGAGGCTGGTAATCTTTCAATTATGTCCACCTTTGCTTTATCGACTTTAATTCCTCTCTTTGAGATTTTATGCCCTAAGACAATCCCTTCCTTAGCCATAAAATGACATTTTTCCCAGTTAAGGAAAAGATTCGTCTCTTCGCATCTCTTCAGCACCTTAGCCAAATTACTCAAACAAATATCATAAGTGTTACCAAAAATAGAAAAATTATCCATGAAAACCTCAACAAAATTTTCAACCATATTATTGAATATTGCGATCATGCATCGTTGAAATGTTGCAGGTAATTTGCATAAACCAAAAGGCATTCGCCTAAAAGCAAACGTACCGTATGGACAAGTAAAGGTTGTTTTATGTTGGTCCTCCAGAGCTACAACTATTCAGTTATATCCTGAATAGCCATCTAAAAAATAATAGAATTCATTACCTGCCATTCGGTCTAACATCTGATCCATAAAAGGCAACTGAAAATGGTCCTTCCGAGTGGCTTTATTCAATTTCCTGTAATCAATACAAATTCTCCAACCAGTTACAGTTCTCAATGGAATCAGTTCATTACGCTCATTTTCAACAATTGTGATTCCACCTTTCCTCTGCATATACTGCACCGGACTTACCCACGAACTATCTGAAATAAGATAGATGATTCCTACATCTAACCATTTGATCACTTCCTTTGTCATAACTTCTTTCATAATAGGATTGAGCCTCCTTTACCCATCAATTCGAGCTCTTTCACCTTCGTCTACAATAGTTTTATGCGTGCAAAAAAGAAGAGATTATGCACCTATGGTCCAACCAATTACTTTCTTAAATTTCTTTAGAACAATAATTAGTTGCTCTTCTTGATCTTTTGTCAGTTCTGTTAAAATAATCACAGGAAAAGTGGAACAGTCACATAAATAAACGTGTTTCAAATAGGAAAGAAGTACCTTTAGTTCGAGTTTAGGTGGTTTTTCAATTAACAACTTGGGTTGCACAAATTCTCTAACTTCTAACTTCAACGGTTCAAACCGTGTGGATTGAATAAAATTTCTTGGATTGGCTTCCATCAAAGCCATGTTTTCTTCACCTTCTTTATCCTCCAAAGGCCAAGAACTAAGGTTCTTCATCTTCTTCATCCTCCAAAGGGTCAAGATCTAAGGCTTTCTCCAATGGATCTTCTTCAAAATTACTTTCCATAGAAACCAAGGTTTCTATCTCTTCCATAACTAAAAACTCTTCTGTCGGATCGGGAAATTTCATCGCTTTAAGAATGTTAAAGGTTACTTGATCGTCTTGAACTCGCATAGTGAGTTCACCTTTTCGCACATCAATTAACGTTCTTTCCGTAGCTAAGAAAGGTCTCCCAAGGATTATCGTCACTTCTATATCTGCTTCAAAATCTAAGACAATGAAATCAACAGGAAAAATATATTTATTGACTCTTAACAAAACATCCTTGATCTTTCCTTCGGGATATGCTAATGAACGATCCATTAGATGAAGCGTCACAATTTTAGGTCTTACTTCACCTATCCCTAGCATCTTAAAAATAGACTTAGGCATCAAGTTGATACTCATTCCTAAGTCACACAAAGATTTACCACAATAAGAGTCACCAATGTTACAGGGTATAGTAAAGCTTCCTGGGTCTTTCAATTTCGGTGGCAGTTTGTTCTACAAGAATGCACTGTACTCTTTTGTCAAGGTGACAGTCTCATACTCACTCAGTCGTTTTTTCTTAGATAGTATATCCTTCATAAACTTCACATAATTCGGCATTTGTTCTAAAGCCTCCACCAATGAAAATATTGATGTGAAATTGCTTCAGAACATCCAAAAACTTCTTAAATTGCACCTTCTGTTTCTGCTTGTGTGGCTACAATCTTTGTAGATATGGAGGTGATGGAACTTTTGGTTGAACATGATAACTCTTCTGAGTAGGTAAATCTGCATCCAAAGAAGATGTTAAAGCATCTGAGTTCACTAAGTTAGGATTTACCTTGTCAGTCTTTATAGATTCTGATTCCTTTGGTATAGGAATTTCAACAGTTTACTGGTCCTTCTCAACGGGCTTATCCTCGACATCAATCAATTGGGGTTCCAAAATTTTACCACTTTGCAATGCCACTACATTGATATGTTCTTTGCCCATATTTCTTGGATTCTCAGTATCACTCGACAAGGTTCCTTGCGGTCTATTCGAAGCTCAGTAGCTAACTAGCCCATTTGGTTTTCCAAATTTTTCAATGTTGCTGCTTGGCTTTGGATCAAAGCATCATTCTTTGCCATGTACGCTTTCAACAAGTTCTCTAAACTATTTGATGCCTTAGCTTGAGGTGGTTTTGGAGCTTACTGATTAAACCCTTGAGATTGGTTGGGTCTATGCTGCAAGAAGTTGTTGTTCAGTCCATTTTTTTGGTTGCTCCAAGAAACATTAGGATGATTACACTATGAAGGATTGTAGAAGTTGGACCGGGGTCCTTGTCCACTTCTATTTTGATGTTGGTTCCCCACATAGTATACTGACTCGGGATTTGATGGACAATTCTCAAAAGAATTACCTTCCCTACAATACGCACAGGAAACTACTTCAAATAGACTTGGTGACTGAGTTGTAAAATTATTAGTGCTATTAGTGGTAAACTATTTTTACATAAAGGAAATAAATGATACCTGAGCTGATAACGAAGTGAGGGCTTCAACTTCATGAACTCCGGCTACACATCTTCCTGAAGCTGTTTGATTTGTTGGCCATTGATAGTTATTACTCGTGATCCTCTCAATGATCTCATAAGCTTTATTATAAGACTTAGACAAAATTGCACAGCGTCTACCATCAATCTTGTATATGCATTGAGACCATTATAGAGTGTCTTCAGCTGAATACAATAAGGAATCCCATGATGAGGACACTTACAAAGTAAATCTTTGAATCGCTCCCAAGCCTCATACAAAGACTCGTCATCCAATTTTTGGAAAGTTGTGATCTCGTTCCTTAACTTAGAGTTTTTACTAGGCGGGAAATACTTAACCAAAAATTTATCTGCTAATTCTTGCCATGTAGATATGGAACTTGGTGGCAATGAATTGAGCCATACTCGTGCTCAATCTCGCAACGAGTACAGAAACAACTTCAACCTTAGTGCGTCTTCAATCACACCAGCTATCTTGAATGAATCACTAACCTCCATAAAAAATTGAAGGCGGAGATGTGGATCTTCCGTGGGCATACCATTAAACTAGCCTGTAACAGCCCGATTTAGACCCTAGTCAGAATAGTGGTTTTGGGACCACAAATCTTAGTCAAAAAATATTTAAATATTATTTTTCGTGTTTATAATATGTGAAATGACATGTGTGAAAATTTCGTGTGAAAATTTTATCATTTGTGTGCTTAATTTGTAAAAATGACCTAATCATGTATATTGTAAAAGTGGCCTTCTATTTGCTAAAGTGCCTATTTGATATGTCTTTATAATTGAGAGGTCCTTATGTTGATATTTGACCATTGGAAGTATGAATGGACATTAGTGACCATTTATTTATATGAATGATATGTTTTAATGCATGGGTAAAATGGTAAAATGCATATTAATGTTAATTAAAATAAACTAAAATCATGACATAAGGTTATTATGTGTTCTTATTGCCAAAAATGGTTGAACAAAAGAAAAGAAAAAAACTCTAGGGTTCGGCTAAGGAAATCTATGATTAAGGTATGGTTTTGACTCGGTTTTTGATAATTTCTACGTTTTTGTAAACATTGCTTTGTATACTATCAAGCCCATGTCTCAATTTCTGATTTTGTTGATGATTTTGAGTTGAGCCATTGATGAAATTATAAGCTTTGTGAAGTTAGTTGTTGGTAAATGAAAGATATATTTTGGGTTAAAATATTTTGTATTTGAATTTTTGATGAATTTGAGTAATTTGGACTAAATTGTGAAATTTGTAAATTGAGGGAATAAAATGTAAAATAAATGAAATATATGGACTTGTATGAATACTATGAGAATTTGGCCTAACATGGGTATATGCAAATTTTGTGTATTTTGTGATTAAGGACTAAATTGTCAAAATGTGAAAATGTAAGGGCTAATTTGTAAAATGCACTAAACGTGTGTTTGTGGATTGATTTGAATGATTTGGTGAATAAAAGAGTTAAATTTGAATTTATATAGATCAAGAACTAAAGAAAACGAAATTAGATTGAGGAAAGTCGAAAGTCGTCGAGTAGCTGATTCTGTCTATCCAAATCCGTACGAGGTAAGTCTATATAGAAATAAATGTGTTTTGAATTGAATTACTATTGATTATATGCTATTTTACTATGATGAATGAATATATAAGCTGAGAAAAATAAGATATTCGAGAAAGTATCGACAAAGTTCCGGCGTTCGAAAAGCCCCGTACGAAGCTTTGGAATAGTTAGGATACATATATCATAACATAGGATCCGGTATGTGTTATCGTGTAAGACCACATCTGGGACGTTGGCATCTTATTTGATTTCATGTAAGACCCTATCTGGGATAGTGGCATCGATATTTGAACACAAGCATATACGATATTGTAGTATGGCATCGATGTTTTGGCATGTGAATGGATGAGGTGAATTAGAGTTATGAAACATATGATTTAATATGATTTTGGCTTATGATTTGATATGATTGTGTACAGATTATAAGCTTGAATTTGTTGATAATAATATGGCATGAATGATGTAAGTTTTGGTATTGGAAATTGGCTGAAATTATAGTGCAAATGTGCTTGGTTTGATGCTTGTAGGTTTGACCCAAATTGGGTGGCAAATTGGCTTTTAAAATAGCCTATTTTTGTCCACACGGGCAGAGACACGAGCGTGTGTCTCAGCTGTGTGCGACACACGGTCATGTTGCACGACCATGTGTCCCCTGGGGTACCCTACGATTTTAAGTCAGTCTTGAGCATAGCCAAGGCACACGGGCGTGTGGCTAGCCGTGTGACCCTAGTCAGTTTCGACCACGGCCAAGGCACACGGGCATGTCTTATGGCAGTGTTATTAAGTTAGTATGTATGCCCGAATTTGACACGGTCTAGATACACGGGCGTGTCTAATGCCGTGTGAGGCACACGGCCTCTTCACATAGGCGTGTGACCTCTGTAACTGAGAAACCTTATTTAAGTTTCTAAAAAAAATTGTGTGTTCGTTTTGGTCCCAAACCTTCTCCAAAGCATGTTTAAGGTTTTGTAAACCTTCTAAAGGGACTATTGTGTGTGAATTACTATGATATGATGATGTATAATTTAATATTCTGATATGTCCGGTAATGCCTCTTAACCCTAGTGCAGCGATGGATGCGGGTTAGGGGTGTTACATGGCCCACCGTTTGGAGCATTTGAAACATCACTGGTTTCAACTTAAATTGGGTTGCCTCAATATTTGGCCTTCTAATTCCTGGATTTAACTAACTGAAAAGTGGCACAGCATATTGTTTAATGCATCGATCCCTATCATCGACAATAAGGATTAGATTAAAAAGTTATCAGACCTGTCCAAAATAAATTAAAAAGTTAAAGGACCAAAGAATAAAATTTAACCAATTTAAATAATTAATTAAAACCCAAATTATTAATGAAATATTTTTAAATGAATTATTAAATATAATTTTATATTTTATTATTTAATTTAATCATGCATGACCCATTTTATGTCTTAAAAATATAATATGTTCAAATCAATATAAAATAAGCCATTTTATGCATGAAAACTATATAATAAAGTATAAAATCACATTTTAATAATTTCTATGTCCTAATTTCATATTTTCACATATTTCATTAATTTATTAAACAATTACTTAGTTTTAACAACGAATTAAGTAAAAATGTGATAAATTACATAGGAAAAATCCTATATATTTTTCAGGTTTACAATAAGCCAAGGCTTCTACTACAAATGCGTTTGGTATGTATTTGTTTTGGTATATTTTTGTAACAGCCTGTTTTCAATGGTGTCGAAAATAGTGGTTTCAAAACCACAATTTTGATAAGTGTGTTATAATTTTAATATTTATTTAATGTCTATGAGATTATATTAAGGTCGTATTAAAATTTTGTTACTAAATTTTAAAGTTTAAATGGTTAATTAGGTAAAAGAGACTAAACCGTAAATTGTGCAAAAGTTGAATTCTATTAGTTAAATGGGTCAAATGGCTATGAAATCTTAAACTAATGGATTAAGATAGTACTCATACCATTTAAAGAGTTAGCAGAAAAATATGGATAGGTTTTATTGAATTTTTTTATTAATGATAAGGGTAAAATAGTAAATTAGTAATTAAATGAAAAATTAAGTAAAGAAAAGATGAAACAAAGTCATCATCTTTTTTTTTACCTATTTTAAACCTAATTAGCCATTGAGGGGGGGTAGAGCTTTGGTTTTGAGTTCTTCATGCTTGGTAGGTTTTCTAGCCCTGTTTTTAATGATTTTTATGCATTTTGAGTTCGTTTTAGCTTAGTCTAGGTAGCCTAGGGATTAATTTGCAAAACTGTTAAAGGTTGAGGGACTTACCATGGTTGTTTTTGAATAGGTTTTGAAGATATTTGATAGATTATTAATCTTGGTTGTAAAACAAACATGTTTTGTTAAGTGATTTTTGGTGAAATTGTACTTAGGGATTTATTTGTGAAAATAGTAAAATTCCATGGTAAAATTATGAAATGATGATTTATGTGGGTTGATATGAGTCCCTAAGAAATTCAACTAGCTTGTATGGAGGATTAAAATGGTTGAATTTCAAATTATGAGCTTAAGGAATAAATTGTGAAAGGTTAAAATGTTAGGTGTAATTTCATAATTTTACATACATATGAATTATGGATTAAATTGAATACTAGAAGTACTTAATTTAATGAAATTATCTATTTAAATCAAGATAAACAATAACCTGACTTAAATCGTGGAAAGACGAAATCTTCAGATTAGTTTCAGATTCTACTTCTACAACTGTAATTATCGAGGTAAGTTTGTATGAATTATGATTGTATTAATGTCAGCTAAATTGATTATTTGCTTTGTTGCATTATTATAAACGAATTTGAAATTGTATATGTATCAATGTTTGAGTAATTGACAGATAACGAATATCGGTTGAACCTTAAGAATTCTTAGAATACGAATGACATGTCATTAGGGATTTCATGTTTTGGGTGTAGGTATTGAATATCCTACCGATGACCGAGGTCCTGCATTTGTTGTAAATTCTCCATAGTGTATGTGAGCAACATCGTGTAGCTAACATTTTGACCCCAACTCGTGTGAGCAGACCCAATTCATAGCTCATGTGAGCACTATTGAGAAGGAAATGTTACGGTTATATGGAAAGGCACACTATGTGTGGGAACATTCCCAAGTATCCGATGTAATTATAGATGGTTCAATGGGTAAGTAAAGGAATGGCATGGTAAGTACACAATGGGATATTGAATCATGATCTATGAAAAGGCTAATGAAATAAATGAGGTACATATGAAAAGGCTAATGAAATTTGTGACGGCCCTAATTTGACCCTAGTCAGAAAGTGGTTTCGGGACCACAAAATCGAGTCATAAAAATAATTAACCGTTATATTCTATACTTATTATATGTGTAAATGCATGTGTGAAAGTTTCATGCTTTGATTTTTTCATTTGTGTGTGAAATTTAATAAATAGGACTTATGTGAGACATTTTTGAAATGTGATAGGTTAATTTTAAAATGGTCTAATAATGCATGTTATCAAAAAGGTGGACTTGCATGCCAAATTATCCATTTTTTGTTAGTGACTGGCCATGATATTGTTTAATATATATTATATATATTTTATATTAACATTTTATTTAATTTACTAAATGAATTAATGAATAAAAGATAATAGAATAATGGTTAGTGGGAGGAGAAGCCAAAGTTGGTTCATCTTTGCTCCTCCATTGCCGTAGCTAGAAGAGAGGAAGAAGAAGAAAATTCTTGTTTGAATTTCGGCTTAGGTGATTGCTTGAATGAGGTATGTACAATGCAACTCTTAGAAATTTATGCATAATTGGGATGATTAGTTTGAATTCTACCTATTTCATGGTTTGAATTTAGGATATTTGGAGGTTTGAACTTCGGCCAAGGAGCTTGAAACTCTTAGTAGATACTTTAATGTTGTTA
Organism: Gossypium arboreum; assembly: GCF_025698485.1. Lineage (NCBI taxonomy): Eukaryota > Viridiplantae > Streptophyta > Magnoliopsida > Malvales > Malvaceae > Gossypium > Gossypium arboreum. The sequence continues at coordinate 12,048,414 of NC_069071.1, forward strand.
GAATGGATAGTAATGTTGGGTATGATGAGTTGTTAGTTGTTTTTAACTTGAAAGTTGAGGTTAGTATGTGTTTATAGGGAGATGCCGAATGTGGTCTTTTAATATGACTTAAGGAATAATATTTGTGGCTTGAGTTAATAACATTCGGCCAATGACTATATGTGCTAGCAAATTCGGTATAAATGTATATGTGTTAATTACCTTGTATTCGATGTTTTGAAGAATAGGTAGAGGTTAATTAAGGTGAGGTAGAATAAATTTTTAGTTTAGTTAAGTTTGAGCATTCGGTATTACTTATAACATTAGAAATGAAAGTGCGAGAGGTTAGAATTTCTTTTAAGTGAGTTATGACCTTAATATGAACAAGATAGAATTGGCTTTAAACAAGATTGAATGGTTCGATCATCGTTTGGCTTAGGTGATCTATATGAATTTGCCACATTTGGTCATAAATCGGAATTGAATATGAAGGCTAAGTTTGAGTAGTTAGGGCCGAATGGGTTATATATGATATTAAAGCATGCAATAAATATATATACATGTGTATACGTGGTTGTACATAAATATGAGTAAACGATTAAATTGTGACAGTCACATAGGTATATATATGCCTTATGTATGTACCTTGTGTTATAGAGACATTCGGATATATATATATATATATATATATATATATAATATATATAGTTAAATTCATGTATAAGAAAGCATGGTAAGTTATGTGAATCTTTGTTTGTGTATACTAATTAGATATAGATTAAATAAGCATGAAATCGAGTCATGGCATATTTTATAAAATATAATATGTATTGGAGTTTTATATGATTGTCAAATATGACTACTAAGAAGTAAAATTGAGTAAGTAATTAAACAAATTCATTTGTTTAAATTAAGCTCAAGAGCAAAGAGGATCTAAATCAGATAGGGGAAAAGAGAAAGCAATCGAGTAGCCTATCCGCAATTGTTCAAATATATCCGAGGTAAGTTTTGAGTAGTCTCCTTTAATATATAATTGATGATGTTTTTATATGAGTATATTAGGTGAATTGTGATCTTTTGATTTTTCCTTGAATGAACTTGTGAAATAAATAATTCATGTATATGACTTATAGTCTAATGGTCACTTGGATTTAAGCTTGAATGGTGAAATGGATATGTGATATTTATGTATGACTTTTGAGCCGAAATGTAAATGATGGTGTGCATATTGAGTATTAGATCCAAATGTAACAAATGATTACTAAAGTGATAAGTAGAATGAGATGTGTTAAAGTATGACTAAATATGCATGATATTTGGAAAAATATCCGGACTTAAGGTCCGCAGGCTATATGCTGGAAATATATCCGGACTTAAGGTCCACAGGCTATATACTGGAGTTATAATCCGGACTTAAGGTTCGCAGGTTACGTGCTGGAAATATATCCGGGCTTAAAGTTCCAAAGGCTTTGTGCTAGTGGCTGGACTCGGGTTTTAAACCTAGCAGGCTTAACACCGGTGATTCAAGTAAGATTATGAATTCGAATATTCAAGGTAAACTACTATTGATTATGTATGATACATTATAATAGCCAGGTACGTATTATGTACTCATATGTGTATTGATTTAAAGTGAATTATTAGTATCAAAGAACAATATATATGTGTGGATGATTATTGTATCTATGAATAAAAGAATGACCTATTCGGTCAATGTCTGTCATTATAGGAAAGTATGTGACTTAAATTAATTGTATGAATCATATAGTAGAGCGAAGTATGTGCTGAAGATTTTCTTTCTGTGTATATATATATATATTCGGTTAATTGGCTTCATAATTAGTATACTTGAGTATATTCAGCCAAGTGATTTATAATTAGAATATGAGTTTGGTGATACTTAATGTTTGAGTAAATGATAAGTTTTTAAATGTTTGTAATGCTCAAAACTTACTAAGCCTCGAAAGCTTACTTGGTTCCTATTTCTATGTTTTATAGATTGTTGATTTTGGCCACTGACTCGGGGATCGTCAGCAGTTCATCATACTATCGACCTTTTTGGTACATTTATATTTTGGACTCGATTTGTCATGTATAGGTTAGGCTGATGATAAAGATGTTTTGAATTTGTAAATATTTTGGCCATATGAAAATGGCGTATAACTTAAATATCAGTATGTATTTCAGCTCGATCTCTATTTATATTTATTTGCAATGTGAATGAGATAATTAAATGTTTAGTTCGGTAATACCTCTTAGCCTTAATCCGACGATCAGATTCGGGTTAGGGGTGTTACAAAATCTACTTATATTATGATTATATGAACTTACTAACTTGTGAGTTTGATGATGCTTTTATAGGCTTTTAATGAGCTTACGGTCTTGCTAATGACATTATACTCTTATTTTATAAATTGTGCTAATGAAATGGTAAGTTTTGTTTGATTTTATATGAGCATACTAAGCATTCGTTACTTACATAGTTGCTTTCCTTTGTTTTATAAATTATCGGAAGCTCTATCGGTTGGAAACTTGTCGGGGATCAATCACACTATCTAGCAACCATTTCAGTAGTGTTTGGGTGCATTTTGGCCAAGGTTATAGATGGCATTTATGATATTTCTTGCATGTGTAATGGTTGATTTGGTTTGTATATGTTTTTTTGAAGTTTATGCTTGATTTGGTGAGCTTTGGAAACTTGCCAAGTTAGGTCATTTTGGCCACTTTTAAGTGTTTGTATATAATACCCTTTGGTATGTTTGTGATGGTATGTAAATGGTCATACATGATATCATTCGGTAGATAGAAGAGCTAGGTTCTATCCTTGAAATGTGACTATGTTGCTTTGATTTGATCAATGATATTTTGATACAAATGTGGTGCCTTTGAATGGCATATTGGTTAGATAAAGTAGGATGTTTGAAATGGTATGTTTAGATGTGTTTGAATGATGTTTAAGTCTCTTGAATGTGTGCACAAATGGAATGGTTGGTTAGGTATGGGTTGGCCTTAAAATGGCTTGAATTTAGGGCCAATTTATGGATCACATGGCCTGGGATACGAGCTGTCACATGGCCTGGGACACAAGCTGTCACACGGCCATGTGACACACATGGTGTAACACCCCTAACCCATCTTCGTCACTGGATTGGGGTCACGAAGTATTACGATAACTTATCAACATTTAAAATGTCATATAATTAAATATGCAATCATAATTACCATTAAGTAATCACATACCAATCGTAAACTAACATACATATATGGACTTTAAAATGAGTCTACAAGGCCCTAAAAATAGATTTAAAACATTTTGGTGTCAATTCGAAACATATTGGAAGAGTTGGGAAAAGTTTGAAAATTTTTGGAACAGGGGACATACGACCGTGTGACTTTTGAAATTGGGACACATGGCCGTGCCCTAGCTTGTGTAATTCACTGACTCGGATCACATGGCCGTGTGTCAACCCGTGTAGAAATCACACCTATATCATTTCTCAACACGTTCAGGGCACACGCCTGTGTGGGTGCCCGTGTGTGTCACATGGCCATGTGACAGATCGTGTCTCAGGCCGTGCACACCTAAATGTACCTTAAAACTCAAGTTTACCATTTTCTACTTGCCTGGGCATTAAGTAATTCAAATACCAATCATTTAACCTATCCAAATCACAATTAACATACTCAAAATGTGCCAAAACAACCATCTTAGGTGCCTAACCAATGTACCCTCATTGGTACCATGTTTTATATCAAACACACTACCAAATCAATTAACCATTCAAAGCTTTATTCATACCATGTTTACCAATATTAGGCTAACATTTTAGCTTATTAGAGTCTCAAGTTTAAAGCTACCACCCCTACCAAAATCTCATGACATATATCATATACTTTCAAAAGAGTTAATTTTATAAAACATACTTATCTTTACCCACATTTATATACAAGTGTTAACATTAAGGCAAAATATAAATCAAAAGTTCACATGACAACGTCCAACACAAGTAACTTTCACCAAATTCAACAATAACCCAAAAGTCCATTATTCTAAAACTTTAACATCCTTGGTACATGCCAAAACACAAAAGAGAACATCACTGACGTTGAATATGAGATTCTTGTAGGATTCTGAGCCCGAGTCTACTATTTATCTAGCCTACAAACATAGGAATCGATTTTCATTAAGTAGATTTCACTTATTTAACTAACCACAAATACATCTAAAGCATTTGTATTTATTCCTCAACTTTAATAATATAATTCAAGAAATATATCATATATTTTGATAATTAAATATATTCATAAGTATGTATATGTATATATAATTATTCCTTAATAACACCTACAACCAACCTTCTTCAATGGCTCATTTAACTTAGTTGTATGGTCCATTTGTTACATGGCACCCGGTGCTTAGCGGATAAATCATAAAAGGGTTTGTACTCAGCGCTAGTCGGATAAATCAACGATATTAAATGTGAGCCTAGCTCTAGTTTGGTAAATCAACGATGTTTGTGGCTAGCACTAGTCAGATAAATCGATGAATGTGTGCCTAGCACTAGTCAAATAAACTCATAAAAGTTGTGTCTAGTGCTAGTCGGATAAACTAATGGAAGTTGTGCCCAGTGCTAGTCGAATAAACCGACAAATGTGTAATTATTTATTTCCAAAGTTTTCTCATTCATCAATTAACATCATCATTTAAATATATAAGTAAAATCATATATCAAGTATCAAAATAAGATTAAATAACTAATTAATAGAAAATTTAAGTCTGAGACTACGAACTTATAGAATTGTGATGGCTATTAAGGTCGAGAATGGTTACACAACAACCTTATCTTTTTCGCGACTATCAACTGATCCTTTTGTTTCCCGATCTAGGATTAATCACGTAATTAATTTAATTAATAATCACCAAGAGACATTTACTCAAACCATTAATATTTTAACTACATTTCACATTTTCTCACTCAACATAAATCTTCAATTCAATTTACTACACAATTCTAAAACATGCTATTAATTAAAAATCAAGAAGGTCCCTTGTCAACCAATTGTAATTAAGTATGTTTTGCGACACTCCTGAGTTGTGGGTCATTACACATGGCTTGGCTACATGGTCGTGTGTCATGTGTAAATTCCTAGTGTTTTAAGTCAGTGAGTTACACGGCCTGGCACACGGCCATGTGAGGCAAGTCAGAGAGTTACACGGCCAGACACACCACCTGTGACACGATTGTGTAACCCTACTTAGTGAGTTACATGGGTGAAGACATAGCCATGTGTCCCTTATTTGATTGTTACACAACCTGGGCTATATCACACGGTTGTGTTGTAACGCCCTTAACCTAAATCCATCGCCAAAATAGGGTTACAGAGCATTACCAGAGTTTACAAAATAATCAGACAGAAATTTCAAACATTTCAAAACATATCATTTTTCATATAAAAAAACAAATGAAAATAATTCATATTGTCCCATATACGATCCCTCAAGGCCCAAAATATGCATTAGAAACAAGTCGGGACTAAATTGGAAACTCAAATTTTTCAGAAAACATTAAAAATTTTCAACACTGTAGAGGCCAAGAGACACGGTCGTGTCTCAGGTTGTGTGGGCATTCGAAATAGGGACATACGGCTGTGTCTTAGCCCGAGTCCGTACCCGTGTAAATCACTAACTTGGGCTACACGGCCAAGCCACATGCCCTTGTGCTAGGCCGTGTACCCTTCAAAATAACCTCACACACTTGTGTGCTAGGCCGTGTGCTAGGTCATGTAACAGCCTGCCTTGCAGCCCTTTGAAAGCTACAAGGGACACACGGTCGTGTCTTATGATATAGCTCTGACAAGCTTCCAACCCGAACGAGCTTCTGAGTCACTATAAAACACGGAAAGAATAATACAGAGAAAGCATTTAAGCTTAGTAAGTTCGTATAACTTAGAATTTAACTTACCATTTGATCAAGTAATAGGTATGTAACACCCCTAACTTGTATCCGTTGCCGGAAAAGGGTTATGAGGCATTACCGATCAATTACAGCATATATCTTACATTTCTCACATGAAAATATATTAACACATAAACATCCATCAAACATATTCACATTGTCCCTTATAAGGCTCTACGAGACCTTAAATCATGCTTGGAAGAAGGTCGGGACTAAATCGATAACATTTGAAAACTTTTGGAAACATAGAAAATTTTCATGCATACATGTTTCACATGCCCGTGTGAACAGGCTGTGTGCCTCACACGGCCACCAGACACACCCGTGTCTCAAGCCTTGTGAAAACAGGGCATACATATTGACTTGCACCACACGGCCGAGAACATGCCCGTGTGCCATGGTTGTAGAAAATTTAGAGGGGTTACTAACTTGGGTCACACGGCCGGCCACACGCCCATGTGCCAGCCCGTGTGTCACACACAGCCAGTAGACATGCCCGTGTGTCTAGACCATGTCAAACCTGTAGGGTATACTGACTTAATATCGAAAGGCTACCCCAATGGATACACGACCTTGTAACATGACTATGTATCGCACACCGCTGAGACACACGCTCGTGTCTCTACCCGTGTGGACAAAACTAGGCTAATTGCGAAGCCAACTTGCCACCCTTTTCTTATGCACATCTAGCAATCAAAATGGTACCATTTCAAATACATTTATAGGTAGCCAAAATATCCCTTTCAATACACATTATAAGCCATTTCAAAATCAAGCATTCATATACTCAAATAAATACCATTTGTACATTTTCATTCCATAACTTCCTTGCCAAAACATACCATGTATTTCATGATTCATTAACCATAATTTCCCAACGATACTTAACCTATGTTCAACCAAAACCATCATCTATATCAATTTTAAACCACGTATAACCACATACCAAAATCAAATATTTATCCAACCATCTTGGCATTCATTTACAAAGCCAAAATCAAGCATAACACAATTACACATATTCATCACTTATCCTTAACCATTTAAACATCCAATTCTATACCTAAATATGCCAATTCAAGTTCCCAACTTACAAATCAAGTATTAATATATCAATCATAGACCAAACATCACAACTCATATACTCATACAATTATTTACTACCACATACATCACATTTAAGCCAAATCACACGGCTAATTACCAATGAAACTCATATCAATTGCCAAATTTACATTCAACATTACCAAAACACATGTCCATATAACTCAAGCCTATACATGCCATATAACCAAGTCACAAATGTATAAATACTGAAATAAAAAAATAGGATAGTGTGATGCAATCTCCTCTGACTTCCAACCCAAGTGAACGTTCGAAACTCAATAAACATAGAAAAGAAAACAAAGTAAGCTATAAAGCTTAGTAAGCTCGTATGGTATTAAACTTATCTTATTAAATAAGCACATATTAATAATTTACATACACTAATCAACTATCAATATAACTTCATTCAAATCAACATTCCTTACATTTTCTTTAGCCAAGGTGTATCGTGTTAATTATCATCAAGAAATGGTATTTCTTACTCTATGTTCCTTATGTACATATAGTCAAAACAAACATAACTCAAACCTTATTTAACATCCAATTTATACCTCCATATAGCAAATGAACCTATTTTGGCATAAAGCATATTTACATACAAATCTTTCTCATTTCATATATACATGATACAATATGAAGTCACCACTTTCATTGTATGTAAATATGAAAGTGTGAAAAATGGATGAAATATGTCCATGAAAAGTGTGAAAATGGACATATTTCATGTTTATTCAATATATACATGATTTTGTGAAAAATGGACTAAATTGTCAAAGTGTGAAAACGTAAGGGCCAAAATGAAAAGTGCCCAAAATATGTGCTCATGGATTATTTTGAGTGAATGAATGATTGAATTGTTGAATTTGAATTGCATTAGATCAAGAAGAAAGAAAATCAGACTTATATCGAGGGAAGTCCAAAATAGTTGAATAGTCGACTCCTTCCGTCTGAAATCCGTACGAGGTAAGTCAAATTACAATTACGTGTTAATTGAAATAATTTCTGCACATATAAACTATAATCTATATTAGATAGCCTTGAGTGCCTGATGAATATCTTTGAAGTAAAGTATGATAATATGATAATATTTGAATTTGTATTTTCCTAAGTAAAGTTGACATCTGTCTAAGACATCGTGTAAGACCGTGTCTGGGACACAGGCCTCGATTGAGATTTACATATAAGACCATGTCTAGGACATTGGCATCATATCTGATTTCGTGTAAGACCCTGTCTGAGACAGAGGCATCAATATTGAGTTACATGTAAGACTACGTCTGGGACATCGGCATTGTACTTGTTTATGAACATCTGCATCGTTTCTGACCCGTCTGATGATAGCATACGAAATATGAGTATATGAAATGTATAACCTATGCAGGTACTTTGTATCGTACTAAATTCCGAATACAAAAAACTCTGTCTCTGTGAAATATGTATAGAATTGGAAACGAAGCATGACATATATGCAAACAAAGGTGCATGGTTAAGTATGAAATATTCTATGAATTGGTTATGAATCTTTATGGTTGAATTGTATTTGGCTTACTAAGCTCTTTGTAGCTTACTCTATGTGATTTCTACCTATTTTACAGTTATTGTAGCTACTGAAGGCTCGGGGATAGTCGAGGATCGTCACCACACTATCGATCTCATTTTGGTACTTTTGAAAGTGTACATATTTTAAAGTATGGCATTTATAGGCTAGAAGGTCTATGTATATAAGTTTTATTGTGTATATATTATGCCATGGGAGTTGGCTAAAAAATAATAAATTTGTATATAGTTTTGGTGTATGCTTATAAAGTGTTACGTTCTAATGTATATTGGTCATTCTTAAGCATGGAACTGGTTGGAAATTTTGGTATGAATGTTGTATATTATTGTTTGTAGATTTGGACCCAAAAAGTGGTGGCAAATTAGCTTAAACCAAGCCTGCTTGGTGCCACACGGTCAGGGGACACGGTCGTCCCTTGTGACCATGTAAGAAAAGCAGTATCCTCCTAAGAACCACATGGCACACGGCTATAGTACACGGGCGTGTCTATTGGCCGTGTGAAAAAGTCAGTATTGGACCTATTTTTGGCACGGCTGGTTCACATGGGCGTGTCTAGTGCCCATGTGTGACACACGGCCTAGTCACACGAGCGTGTGACTTTAATAGTTTGAAAGAATTGGTTAAGTTCTGAAAATTCTGAATAGGTTCGGTTTAGTTCCAACCTTTCCTTTAATGTATGTTTTAGGTCTCGTAGACTATATTTAGATATAATTGCTTATGAAATGATGTTAAATAATATCTGTGATTCTGAATTGGTCCGAAATGTTATGTCTGTCTGGTAATGCCTCGTAACCCTAATCTAATGTCGGTTATGGGTTAAGGGTGTTACATTTTATTGGTTAGAGCTATCGTTTAGTCTATTCTATGACTACTATAGTGTATGTGAGTCTAGCTATACATGCCATATATCTGAAACTGTAATAGTGTGATGAATCCTAATAATGAAATGTGCTTTTATATATAGCAGTGGATCCCTATAGATCCGTAGTTGACGATGTTGAAAGCAATGCGCCTGCCCACGCACAAGGGATGGTGCAAGATGATTCACAACCGGCTATGAGTAGCCGTGATAGTGAGGCTAAGTAAGCCTTCTATCAGATGATGAATGAATGGTTCACCCAATACATAAGAACCAATCTGACTGTACAACAACCTCCACCCTCGGTTCATCTTTCTCAAGTTCCTGTCATGCCCTCTGTGAATCCGGTTCAGTCAAGTAAACCCCTAGTTGATAAGATTAGAAAGTATGGGGCTAAAGAGTTCCGAGCCACAACAAATGATTATGCTGAAAGAGTCAAATTCTTGTTAGAGAATACAATACAAGTGTTTGATGAAATGTCTCTGAATCCTGAGGAATGTGTAAAGTATGTTGTTTCACTTCTGAGAGATACGGCGTATCATTGGTGGAAAACTTTGACGTCTATGGTTCCGAGTGAACGAGTTACATGGGATTTCTTTCAATCTGAATTCTGAAAGAAATATATCAATCAGAGATTCATTGATCAGAAATGCAAAAAGTTTATTGAGCTTAAACAAGGTCGTATGTCTGTTACTGAATACGAACGTGAATTTGCGAGATTGAGCCAGTATGTTCGTGAATGTGTATCGAATGAAGCAATAATGTGCAAAAGGTTTGAAGATGGGCTAAACGAAGATATCCGTCTGTTAGTTGGGATTTTGGAAATTAAAGAAATGGTAGTGCTCGTTGAGCAAGCATGTAAAGCTGAAGAATTAAGTAAAGAGAAAAGAAAAGCTAATTTTGAAGCTAGAGATGCTAGAAAGAGATTTTCGGGTAGAGCATTTCAGTCTGAGTCAAAAAAATTCCGAGATGATCGAAACTGTTCAAAGACTGATGTAAGATATTTGAATCGAGATCGAGCTAGATTACACTCGAATTCCAGAGCTCTTGTTACTTCTGCTGCAAGTGTTGGTAATGTCTGATCTGAAAAACCTGAATGTAAACACTATGGTAAAAGACATACGGGAAATTGTAGATCGAATGACGAAGCCTATTTTCGATGTGGATCTTTGGATCATTTTATAAGAGATTGTTCTGAACCTGTTGAGCAAGAGAATGTACAGAATCCGAGACCGAGTAACACCTCAGCTAGAGGTAGACCTTCCAGAAATTCAAGAAATGCAAGTGGTGGTCAAAGAGCTACTAGGGATACTGCTGTTAGATCTGAGGCCAGAGCACTTGCCAGAGCCTATGCTATCCGAGCTCATGAGGAAGCTTCGTCATCAGACGTGATTACTGGTATTTTTACTCTTTATGATACTTCTGTGATTGCATTGATAGACCCTAGATCAACACATTCTTATATTTATATGAATTTAGTATATAGTAAGACTTTGTCTGCAGAGTTTATTGAATTCGTAATTAGAGTATCGAACCCCTTAGGCAAAAGTGTCCTGGTTGATAAAGTCTGCAAGAATTGCCCGTTAACGATTTGAGATGTTTGTTTTCCTGCTGATCTGATGCTTTTGCCTTTTGACGAATTTGATATAATTCTGGGAATGGATTGGTTAACCCTGCATAATGTTATTGTGAATTGTAAACATAAAGTCATTGATTTAAGGTGTAAGAATGATGAAATAATTCGAATTGAGTCTAGTGATTTGAATGGAATACCAGCTGTGGTATCTGCAATGAAAATACGGAAATATGTGAAGAAAGGTTGTGAAGCCTACTTAGCTTATGTGTTAGATTCAAAAGTGAATGATAAGAAAGTTGAATCAGTGCCTGTTGTTTGTGACTTCTTTGATGTGTTTACTAAAGAACTATTTGGTTTGCCTCTAATTCGAGAAGTCGAGTTTGGCATTAAATTAGTACCTGGTACTACTCCGATATCGATAGCTCCGTATAGAATGGCTCCAACCGAATTAAAGGAATTGAAATCTCAGTTACAGGAATTGACTGATCTAGGGTTTGCTAGACCGAGGTTTTCACCATGGGGTGCTTCGGTTTTATTTGTGAAAAAGAAAGATGGCACAATAAGAATGTGTATTGATTATTATCAACTTAATAAAGTGAATGTAAAGAACAAATACCCTATGCCTAGAATTGATATTTATTCGATCAGTTGAAAGGTGCTACTGTGTTTTCAAAAGTAGATCTAAGATCAGGTTATTATCAGTTGCGAATAAAGGACTTTGACATTCCGAAAACTGCTTTCAGAACGAGGTACAAGCATTATGAATTTTTAGTTATGCCTTTTGGTTTAACGAATGCACCTGCTATTTTTATGGATTTGATGAATAGAATTTTCAGGCCGTATATAGATCAATTTGTTGTTGTATTCATTGATGATATATTGATTTATTCACGTAATGAATCTGAATATGCCAAACATCTAAGAATAGTATTACAGATTTTGAGAGATAAACAGTTGTATGCGAAATTCAGTAAATGTGAGTTCTGGTTGCGAGAAGTTGGTTTTCTGGGTCATATTGTATCAGCTTCTGGTATCCGAGTTGATCCGAGTAAGATTTCAGCTATTCTAGATTGGAAGCCTCAGAGGAATGTATCTGAAGTCTGCAGTTTTCTAGGAATTACTGGTTACTACAGGCGATTTGTAAAAGATTTCTCTGTTATAGCAACTCCGTTGACAAAATTACTCTAGAAAGATGAAAAATTTGAGTGGTCTAAAAAGTGTCAGAACAGCTTCGATCGATTAAAAGCTCTGTTAACTAAAGCTCCGATACTTGTACAACCTGAGTCAGGTAAAGAATTCGTTGTTTACAGCAATGCTTCGTTGAATGGACTCGGTTGTGTTTTAATGCAAGAAGGAAAAGTTGTTGCTTATGCTTCAAGACAATTAAAGCTGCATGAGAAGAACTATCCGACACACGACCTTGAATTAGCTGCCATTGTGTTTGCTTTGAAGATCTAGCGTCACTATCTGTTTGGTGAGAAATGTCACGTGTTTTTTGATCATAGAAGTCTGAAGTATTTAATGACGCAAAAGATTTGAATTTACGACAGAGAAGATGGTTAGAACTGCTAAAAGACTACGAACTTGTGATTGATTATCACTCGGGAAAAGTAAATGTTGTTGCTGACGCTTTGAGTCAAAAATCATTATTTTCTTTGAGTGCGATGAATGTTCATTTAGTTCTGTCTGATGATGGTTCAGTTTTAGCTGAATTAAAAGTGTTCATTTAGTTCTGTCTGATGATGGTTCAGTTTTAGCTGAATTAAAAGCGAGACTTTGTTCTTACAAAATATCTACGAAGCTTAGATGAGGGATAATGAGATTATGGTTAAACGAACTCAGTGTAATTTTGATTCTGATTCTGAATTCTGAATAGATTTTGATGATTGTCTGAGATTCAGAAATAGACTTTGTGTTCTAAGAATTCTAGAGTTAATTCAAATGATTTTGAATGAAGCTCACAGTAGTAGATTTCTATACATCCGAGAAGTACGAAAATGTATAACAATTTGAAACAACTATATTGGTGGCCGAGAATGAAAAGAGATATTTTTGATTTTGTTGCGAGATGTTTAATCTGTCAGCAAGTTAAAGCTGAGCACCAGGTGTCATCTAGGTTATTACAACCGATTATGATTCCGGAGTGGAAATGGGATCGAGTGACCATGCATTTTGTTTCGGGTTTACCTCTGTCTCCGAGAAAGAAAGATGCAATCTGGGTTGTAATTGATAGATTGACAAAGTCAGCTCATTTTATTCCAGTACGATCTGATTTCTCACTCGATAAGCTAGCTGAGTTGTATATTTCTGATATTGTGAGATTGCATGGTGTTCCATTATCGACAGTGTCAGATAGAGACTTGAGATTTACGTCACGATTTTGGAAGAAATTGCAAGATGCTCTGGGTACTAAATTGCATTTTAGCACCGCTTTTCATCCGCAAACAGATGGTCAATCAAAACGGATTATTCAGATACTCGAGGATATGTTGAGATGTTGCATTCTTGAGTTTGAAGGTGTGTGGGAACAATATCTACCTTTTATTGAATTCACTTATAATAATAGCTTTCAATCGAGCATCAAAATGGCACCGTACAAAGCCTTATATGGTAGAAAGTGTAGAACTCCGTTATATTGGTCTGAGCTCAGTGAGAATAAGATTTACGGTATTGATTTGATAAAAGAAACTAAACAGAAGGTCAAAGTAATCGGAGATAGTCTGAAAGCTGCCTATGATCGTCAGAAATCTTATGCAGATTTAAAACGAAAATATATCGAATATGAGATTGGTGATAAAGTGTTTTTGAAAGTGTCTCCGTGGAATAAACTATTCCGATTTGGTAAAAAGGGGAAGTTGAGTCCGAGGTTCATTGGATCGTATGAAATCATTGAGCGAGTTGGACCGGTTGCTTATAGATTGAGGCTACCATCTGAGTTAGATAAGATATATAATGTATTTCACGTATCGATGCTTCGACGGTACAGATCTGATCCGTCCCATGTGATATCCCCTTCTGAAATTGAGATTCAATCTGATATGAATTACGAAGAAAAGTCGATCCGTATTTTATCTTACGAGATTAAATAGTTACGAAATAAGAAAATTTATCTAGTTAAAGTGATGTGGCATCGACACGGAGTAGAAGAGGCTACGTGGGAGCCTCAGGTTGCAATGAGACAATGATATCCGAATTTGTTTAATGGTAAGATTTTTGGGGACGAAAATCCCTAAAGGGGGAGAATTGTAACAGTTTGGTTTTGACCCTAGTCAGAATAGTGGTTTTGGGACCACAAATCCGAGTCTGAAAAATATTTTAATATTATTCTATGTATCTGCGATATGTGAATTTATATCTGTGAAATTTCTGTGATTTAATTTGTCTGTTTCTGTGCTTAATTATGAAAAATAACTTAATTGCAATGAATGCAAAAGTAGCTTTCGATTTGATTAAGTGCCTAATTGATTTATCTTGTTAAATATAAGGTTTTTAAGATGCAATTAGACCATTTTTATATGGTATGGACAATTATGGACATTAGTGGATGGAAATTAATGTTTTATTAACAAGGCTAAAATGGTAAAAAGTGTATAAATGATATATTAAATAAAAATAAACATGAAATGTGTCCATAATAGGTTGTTCTTGCCGAAAATCAAAGGAAAAAGAAAGATATAAGCTTATTTAGGGTTCGGCCCTTGTTCATCTTGATTAAGGTATGAATTTTCGATCATTTTTGATAATTTCTACGTTTCTGTGATCGTTGTTTCGTGTTCTTCAAAGCCCATGTCTGAATTTCTATTTCTGTTAAAGATTTCATGAAATGCCATTGTTGATATCATGAGTTTTGTGATGTTTTTGAATGTAAAGGCTTGGTAGATGATTTATAAGTTTTGTCTTTGAATTTTGATGAAATAGAGCTATTTGGGATAATTTGTGAAAATGAGGTTTTGAAGGACTAAATCGTGAATTAAATATGTTATTTGGGCTTGTATGGAAGCCATTTATATTCGGCCAAGCTATAGTCTTGGTGAATTTTTGCATATTTGTGATTTTGTGAAAAATGGACTAAATTGTCAAAGTGTGAAAATGTAAGGGCCATAATGAAAAGTGCCCAAAATATGTGTTCATGGATTATTTTCAGTGAATGAATGATTGAATTCTTGAATTTGAATTGTATTAGATAAAGAACAAAGAAAATCGGACTTAGATCGAGGGAAGTCCAAAATAGTTGAATAGTCGACTCGTTCTGTCTGAAATCCATACGAGGTAAGTCAAATTACAATTACGTGTTAATTGAAATAATTTCTACACATATAAATTGTAATCTGTATTGGATGGCCTTGAGTGCCTGATGAATATCTTTGGAGTAAAGTATAATAATATGATAATATTTGAAAAGCTCTATATGTTCCTAAGTAAAGTTGACATCTGTCTGAGACATCGTGTAAGACCGTGCCTGGGACACAGGCCTCGATTGAGATTTACGTATAAGACCATGTCTGGGACATCGGCATCGTATCTGATTTCGTGTAAGACCCTGTCTGGGACAGAGGCATCGATATTGAGTTACATGTAAGACCACGTCTGGGACATCGGCATTGTACTTGTTTATGAACATCTATATCATTTCTGACTCGTCTGATGATAGTGTACGAAATATGAGTATATGAAATGTATAACCTATGCAGGTATGTTGTATCATAATAAATTTTGAATACGAAAAACTCTGTCTCTGTGAAATATGTATAGAATTGGAAATGAAGCATGACATATATGCAAACAAAGGTGATGGTTAAGTATGAAATATTCTATGAAATGGTTATGAATCTTTATGGTTGAATTGTGTTTGGCTTACTAAGCTCTTTGTAGCTTACTCTATGTGATTTCTACTTGTTTTACAGTTATTGTAACTACTGAAGGCTCGGGGATAGTCGAGGATCGTCACCACACTATCGATCTCATTTTGGTACTTTTGAAAGTGTACATATTTTAAAGTATGGCATGTATAGGCTAGAAGGTCTGTGTATATAAGTTTTGTTATGTATATATTATGCCATGGGAGTTGGCTAAAAAATAATAAATTTGTATATAGTTTTGGTGTATGCTTATAAAGTGTTAAGTTCTAATGCATATTGGTCATTCTTAAGATGGAACTGGTTGGAAATTTTGGTATGAATGTTGTATATTATTGCTTGTAGAATTGGACCCAAAAAGGAGTGGCAAATTGGCTTAAACCAAGCCTGCTTGGTGCCACACAGTCAGGGGACGCGGGCGTGCCTTGTGGCCGTGTAAGAAAACTAGTATTCTCCTAAGAACCACATAGTCTTGACACACGGGCATGTCATATGGCCGTGGGATAAAGTCAGTAGCTAGCTAAGTATCACACGGCTATAGTACACGGGCGTGCCTATTGGCTGTGTGAAAAAGTTAGTATTGGACCTATTTTTGGCACGGCTGGTTCACATGGCGTGTTTAGTGCCCGTGTGTGACATACGGCCTTGTCACACGAGCGTGTGACTTTAATAGTTTGAAAGAATTGGTTAAGTTCTAAAAATTCTGAATAGGTTTGGTTTAGTTCCAACCTTTCCTTTAATGTATGTTTTAGGTCTCGTAGACTATATTTAGAGATGATTGCTTATGAAATGATGTTAAATAATATCTGTGATTCTGAATTGGTCCGAAATGTTCTGTCTGTCTGGTAATGCCTTGTAACCCTAATCCGATGTCGATTACGGGTTAGGGGTGTTACAATCACAATACAATGCCAATGTCCTAGACATGGTCTTACATGTAATCTCATCTCGGTGATCCTAATGTCATGACATTTGTATCTTATACTATTCCTAAGGTTCGTACGGGTCTTTCGGATGTTGTAACACTGTCAATTCTTGCTCATAGTTGCTCATTTGATATTCATAGCAGTTCAATGAAAAATAAACGTATATAATTCAATAATAAATAAGCATTCATAACACAATTTAAATACGTTTATTAGCATATGAACTTACCTCGATCGTTAAAATTACGGAACAGATCAACTAGTGTGATACTTTGTTTTCCCCCTTTCTAGATCTGCATTTTTCTCAATCTATATAATAAAAAAAATTTACTATTTAATCATCATTTCATTCAATTTAACACAACTTACACATTTTGGCAAAATTATATTTTTGCCCCTATTATTACACATTTCTACAATTTAGTCATTATCACATAAAATTGCAAATTCATGCAATTAAGGACAAGCCCATGCTAATCGAATTTTACCGATACTACTAGCAGACCATATTTTTGGTTTATTCACACTTTTACCACACAATTTATCATATTTCACAATTTAGTCCAAAATTAACATTTTTACTAAAATTCACTTAACTAAACTCATTAATCTAATATCAAAGATTTATTTTCTATCATTAAACATCAAGATACTCAAACATTCAACAATGGCATCATCCAAATACTTTAACAATTTTGAAATCTGAGGTACGTGCTAGCTAGATTACGAAGCAACGGTTTCAAAATTGTAAAAATAATAAAAAAAAACGGATAAAAAATACTCACTATACACCCAAGGATACCATGGCCGAACCGAGAAAGCTCAAATGATATTTTTCCTTAGCAAGAATCGGCTAGATGATGATGATGGACAAAAGAAATCATTTTATTTTTATTTAATTAACCATTATTAACCATTTTAGAAAAATAACCTTAATGAACATTAATAACTACTCCAAATGCCATGCCACTAACTTACACTATCTTATGAATGGGTTAATAACCACATAAGGACCTTAACTTTAAGGTTCTATACCTATTTAATACCTTTAGCTAACAAAACACTGCTTTTGCACTTTACGCGATTTAGTCCTTTTTACCGAATTAAGTATTTAAATGGTAAAATTTCTTTAAGAAACTTTCACATAATAATTCTATCATGCTTTAAACCTTATTAAAATAATAAAATAAATATTTTGACTTTGGATTATGGTCTCGAAACCACTGTTCTGATTACCTCTAAAAACGGATTGTTACAACTCTCATCCCTTAGGGATTTTCGTCCCTGAAAATCTTATCAGAGAATAGATTAAAGATTTGCTTTCACATAGCCTTATCAATTTTTCACATAGCCTTGGATTTCTCAACTCTTTAATCTCATGAGTTAAGATTTTGATCTGTTCTTTGCTATATGTCAAAACAAGCTGAGTTTCTACTTCTGAAAGAGATACTATAGATAAAGGATCTTATCTGTATCATCACGTCATATATATATAGGAAACACATTATGGATCTCCTCAAGTTCTGATGGTAATCTCACACGGCAAGATAAATTACGAACTCAACTTCTCTTTATAGCTAAATCGAGAAATTCTATTCCCACTATAATACTTTCACAAATACTCAGTTTTCTAACCGTAATTCCATGTTTTTACGTATCAAGCCCACATATGTTTTCTATCAATCTAATCAAATTTAAGCTGTCATGAATTACTTTCATTTCTCCTCAGTCTTTCTAATCACATAGACCCCGTAATTCTTTTTATCAAAATTTGATTCAATACAATGGAGTTCAGTAATTGCAACCATACCTTACTCATATAATGTTATCTTAATACTCATCTTATAACTATTATTATCTGCAAACTTATACAATAGTAAATGTCTTTCTCAGTTGCTTTCAAATTTTAAAACACAATAACGAAACATTACTTCGTGAATCTGAATCTCTCCCTTAGATTAGCCATCTGCTGAAGAATGTAATGCAATGCTAAATTGAAAACGTTTATCTAAAACTTACTGTAGTTTTATATCAAATCACAATATAGAATTTAGGTCTCTACCTGAAATAATAGAATCTGACACACTATGTGAACTAAGAATCTTTAATATGTATAACTCAACTAATCTATCAAAAGAGAAATTCGTACGTACGAAGATAAAATATGCAAACTTCTTCAGACAGTCAACAATAGTTCAAATAACATCTATCTTTTACAAAATTCATCGAAATTCTATTTCATTACTACTTAGATAGTAACACATGTTGTAGCAGTCTTGAAAACACTTGATGATCAACATTAGCTTGTTGATAGATTAGACAGTTGGATACAAAGTCAGAAATATCGCGTTTCATGCTCATTCACTGATACAACTATCTCAAATTATTGTACACCTTAGTACTCCCTGAATGAACAAATAATTACCACTTTGAGTCATATGTAACAATTGTTGTAAAATCTTTGGATTTCCCGGTACACGAACTCTATCTCAACACAATGAACCATTGTCGACTCCAATATGAAATTTCCATATCATGAGTCAATTTACGTTGAATCCCTTTTCAACTTGCAATTCACTAATACATTTCTGAATCTCACAAATTTGTTGAATGCTTTTAACTCAGCTAATATCTATCCATTATCCGATAAAATCAATAGCATGTTTATGGGTCATAAAACACATAATGATTTTTGGTTCAGAACATCCGAGACTATAATCGTTTGTCCAGGGTGATAATCAATCATTGACTCACAATCTTTCAATAGTTCAAGCCATCTTTGCTATCCCAAATTTAGATCTCTCTGTAACATCAAATATTTTAAACTCTTGCAGTCAACAAATAGGTTACATTACTCACCAAACAATCAATGTCACTGACTATTCAATATGAATACCTTATCAATCATCTCTAATTCACATGTCGTATAATTCTTTTCATGCAGCTTTAACTATATGTAAGCATAAGCTATCA